>NC_044571.1:115119440-115156211 GCF_901933205.1 Camarhynchus parvulus
GATTTCTTGGTTTTCCTCTGGAAAAATAGGAATATTGACTGTTGTTCTGTGATAACCAGAAAGCAATGCCATTGTCTTTGACAGTCAGTGATGCTATTGCAAACTCCATTTTCATTTCTTTCTGCACAAACTCTTTGTGTTAAAGTGGATTATTTTGGACTTCACAGAAAAACTGATAGACTGAATAATGGATTAATCTTGAGCATGCCTTAATGTCTTGATTGTTCCTTTTTCTGCTGTCTGTGCTTCCATTGCTGTTACCCAGGAGCCCAAAAGGCTTGAAGTCCGGTTTTGTGCCCGCTCCTGAAGATCCCCATCACTTTGGATCTGAAGTTTCAGGTCAGCAGTTTGACCTAAACTCCGAAGAAAGAGCAATTCAGTTGCTGTTGGGCAGGTGAGTGTGATGCACTGGAGGCTTCTGCAAAATTGTCCTTGTCTTCTGACCATTTTGAAAAGGTCTCTTGACCCTTCAAGTTGCCCACATTTTTGGGAATGTGACCAGTGACTTGTGTGCAAGTGATGGAGATGTTTTATAGCTCAGCTTTGGTGCTTTAATGATGTCCTGGATAGCTGCAAGCCCCTGGAAGTGATGTCAGAAAGATTAACCACAGTCTTTCATAAAACTAAGTCACTTAATAGTTGTAAGTGTTGTGGCCTAAAATGTTACATAAAGTAAGCACATGAAACAAATACCTTGTTTCTTGGGAGAGGAAACACTCTGTAAATTAAAAGGAATGAGAAACTGTAGTATTTTTAATCTTTCTCCAGATGTTAAATGGAACTTTTCCTCTCATTTTGTGTAGCAGGAGCATAAATGATGCTGCTGTTGTGTCCACATCTGCACCCTGAACACACAGCTTCTGGGTCAGACATGGTTCAGAATTTAAGCTTCATGTTTCTTGTGCCCTGCACTTATTTTTTCACTGTGGCTTATCAGTGGATAACACTGGAGTGTTGCAGATCATAAAATTATTTTAAGCTCATAGCACAGAGAAAACCCTTAAGCCAAACTAACCCCAGCTTGTATCTAAAGATAGTTGCATTTGCACCTACTCAGGATAGCTTGGAGGTTTTTTTTAATCAAAGTAAACTGTCCTTAGGTATCACTGGTATCTTAAAGCATTCCAGGAGTTACAAAGTAGTGAAGGGTAAGAATTTGAGGTTGATATTCATGGGTGTATTTTACAATGAAAATCACCAAGGTCTGGAGTCAGTTGCCCAAAGAGGTTGTGGAATCTGCAGCTTCCAAGACACCCAGAATCCAGCTGAACAACTTTTTATTTGCATTTCATTCCCTTTCAGCAGGGTTTGGGCTGAGTGATCTGCAGAGATCTGCTCTCACCCAGGCCGTCCATCACTTCCCACACACTGCTTTCCTCTGGGGGCAGAGATTTGTCCCCAGGGGACCCTTCAGGCTGGCTCCCAGACATGCTGTGTGAGCACAGGCTGCCCCTGGCTGGAGCCAGCACGGCCCAAATCCAGGATAAAACACTGTCCACATCCCTTGGGGACCAACTGCAGAACTTGAGGCCTGAGGTACTGAGGTGCATTTCTCTCTCTCGTGTCCACAGTGCTGATTTCTCCCCAGGGCAGCTTTGGGATGGAACAGGCTCCCTGTGGGATTCCCTCTCCCTTGGCAGCGAGGTGTATGACAGTGAGCTGGGGGATCCCCACTACGACCAGAGTCTGCTGGAGAAGCTCTTTTACACCACTCCTGTAAGTGGAGATCCAGAGGAACATGTGCCTTCCCTAATGTGCAGAGCAGGGAGTTGGCATGATCAGAAAAATGACAGTTTTCAGTATTTTAGAGCTGGATAAGCATTAAGTATCATACAAAAATGCTTGTGAGTACCTGTGTGTACATTGCATGAAATTAATATTATTAAAAGAATATTGTTAAGACTACAAAGTCAAGCACTGAGTTTGGAAATTGCTGCCATTGAAGCTGTCCAGGGAGACTTTTTTTTTTAAATCCCTGAAATTTTGATACCATTTTAATTGTTTCAATTGATGCAGTGCACAAGTTGTTTTCCATTTATGTATTGTGACCATTATGGAACTCTCTGTACAGTGACAATGAACTTCTTATTTATGTGCATTATTTCTGCTTTAGAAATCTGATTCCAGTTTGAGTGATTTCCTCAGTGAT
The DNA here is from genome assembly GCF_901933205.1 of Camarhynchus parvulus. Taxonomy (NCBI): domain Eukaryota; kingdom Metazoa; phylum Chordata; class Aves; order Passeriformes; family Thraupidae; genus Camarhynchus; species Camarhynchus parvulus. Next base: position 115,121,590 of record NC_044571.1, read on the forward strand.
GATGATGTTAAATCCTCAAAAAAACATCCAAGATAGAAACTCTCAAAAAAGCAGCTCCAGTGATTCCACAGAAGGATTTTCATGCCTGTGGTCACAATGTGACAGAAACTAAACCCAGGTAGTTACATCAGTGACTTTTGTTTTACCTCATCTAAACTGCATTCCCTTTTTTTCATATGGAACCAATGAAAGTGTTCCTAAAGATCCAGTTATCAAGCATATCTTGTACAATACAGTTAATGTAAAGGTTTTGTGACTATTTTTATTTCCATTTTAGCTCCAAACAATTATTTCTGATTATTTTTCTGACTAACACTGCTGTTTTTACATCAGGTAAAATTCATATCCCCAGAGAAACCAACACAAAATCATTTGCAACTCAAGTCTTGCAAATGACACAAATGAGATTTAAAACTATGACAAAAATCCTGTTGCTGTTCCTCTGCAGCAGAGACTTGTCCTTGTCTATAACTGTATCATCTCCCTGCTTTTGTACATGGCATTACATGAGGCTTTTGTTTTTGCAAGAGTTAGCATAGGATTTTTTCAGATCAGCAATGTGGAACATGCACTTTCTGGGTTGTTTTTTTTTTCCCCAGTTATGGACCCCAGATATTGTAAGAGAATTACAGAGACCACCAAATTTGTTGTAAAAATATATTTTAAATGTATACGTTAGTGAACCTTGGGCAGTTTTTAAGTAACATCCCACCAAGCTACAATTCTCCATTCGTGTGGTCATGTCAAGAATGTTTCTGCAGTCCTGAACCTCATTTCTGTGTCTCCAGCTGCTCTGCCACTGCTCCTCCAGAAGACCGCAGGGAAACGTCTCTTCTCACATCCTTGGGTGCAGACAGGTTGGCATTGCTGCAGCGAGTACACCTGGCCAGAGTCACCATAGAAAGCCTGAAAATCCCTCCCGAGAGCATCCAGACCTCCCCCAGGAGGAAAGGTTTGCTGGGGAAGCCTCCACAGCCCATGTCTGTCCATAAGTGGTGAGGGGGGATTGTTTCTTCCTGCTTTGTTTGCTGTGCCTTCAGGGCAGATCTCCCTGAGCCCTCCTGTGTAGTGCAGCTTGCCCAGGCTCTCCAGGCTTCTGAGGCTTCTGCTCCTCTGAGGAAATTGTATCCCAACAAATTTCCAACTTGGGAAAGTTAGAGATGTGACTGATTTATCCTGATGTGGTCTCACTTCAGGCTGTGCCTTTCCTAGGGTTTTGGGGAGCTGCAGATGTACTTTGTGCCTGGCAGTACACTGAAAACAAAAGGGGCTGTATTGGAGGAGAATCTGGCACATAGATAATCTATGGAAGGAATTCATAGAATAGGTGTTTCAATTTTCCTAAAAACAGTGTTGCAGCCAGCTGTGAATCTGGAACTTGCCTGCTGTGCTGAGTTTCATGACTCATGTCAGATTCTTGGTGGATTGTGGTCACCCTCCCACTTTTTTATTCACAGCACCTTCTTTGTGGAGTACCACTTTCCTGTGAGGGTCTCCAAGGATGGCAGAGGACAGGTCTCCATAGCAACAGAAGCAATTCGAGTAGCCTCAAGTAAAATCACAGATGATGGTAAGAGCATTGTTTTTCCCCCTGAGATTTACTTCTGTTGACTCCGTCTAAAAATCACCAGATGATGGGAGAGAAGCCAAATGCTATTTTTTTTTTCTTCCAGGTGGGGAATTTTTTCTTTTTTTTTTTTCTTCCAAGATGTATTCATACTGGGATTTTCTGTTGGCTTCATTTGAACACAAAGCCAGTATTCTTTCTGCAATAAATGATTTAGTCCAGTTGTTTTCCCAAATAAATTTCCCCAGGTGTTTGTCTGCCTGAAAATATTAATGTATTTAGTAATTTATTAATTATTTTTGTTAATTATTTATTAGTTCATAATCTTAATTTTGTCCTGCTGGCCTCCTGCTCTTTGCTGGCCTTCAAAAATCCAACCTGAAAAGATTATAAAATAGAAAAAAAAATTTGTTGACTTTATGGGTGTTAATAAACAATGCAGAAATAAATGATGGTGTTTTAGTAGGCAGGGTTCTAACAGAGTTGGTTTATATTAATGTATTTAGTAATTTATTAATTATTTATTAATTAATAATCTTAATTTTGTCCTGCTGGCCTCCTGCTGTTTCTACAACAGAATTAAATGGAGATTGTGTTTCTCCCTTCCTAAAGAAAGTTTATTTATATCAGATAATTTTGGATATTTGTTTCTCCTCTCTTCCTTGCAGTGGTGAGGTTCCAGCAGCAGTCTGTGTTCCCTGTGTGGCTGGGGGGAAGGATGATGCAGCACTGGTGGGGCTCTGACCTGGCTTTTAAAATCTACATGAGAAAAAGCACACAGAAAAAGGTATTTACTACAAGTTGTTCCTTCTTTGTGTATTGGAAAGCAGAGGGATTCTTTGCATTTCCACTTCCCACAGGCACTCAGTGCAGACAGTCAGATGTTAGGGGGGAAATGACATGACACTGATTGCTGCTCAGGCTTCACAGAATCACAGAATATTCTGGGGGACCCAGAATGTCACCCAGCCCAGCCCCTGGCCCTGCACAGACACCCCAGCAATCCCACCCTGTGCATCCATCCCTGGGAGTGCTGTCCAAATGCTCCTGGAGCTCTGGCAGCCTCGGGGCCAGGACCATTCACTGTTCCAGGCTTGTCACTCCTGTCCCTTCATTAAAGGCTTTTCTGAGTTTGAGACTGGCAAGCAAAAAAAACTGTACTTCCCTCATCTTTAAGACTGTTATTTAAGCTGTGAAAAGCAGCTGTAACTTGTGCATTTTGGGGGAGAAAAGGTATATTTCTATCTGATAAGGTTATTTGCATAACCATCTGCCTGTGATGAAGATGGTGAGAGGGGTTAACTCAGCTTATGTTGTTTTAATCAACACCAAGATACTTGCTTTTTTTTAATGGGGGAGTAAATTGCATCCTTTCAGTATGGAAATTGTGCTCATTTACTAGCATTTAGGTTATTCAATTTTTGCATTAATCTGGAATTTTTACAGTAGGTTCCAGGAAAACTTGTCTTACTGTTCTAGTGAGACTTGAAATTGGAAGTAAAGGAGATTTCCCAAATCCCTGTTGGTACAACTGACGTTTTGGAGTGGGAGTGGGAGCCAGAAACCTTTTTTTTTTCCCAAAAATTCATTAAATCTGATAGAAATCATACAAAATTAACTCTTTGCCTACCCTCAGGCTGTGGCCATTGGCTCAGCAGCACTTGAGCTCCACAGGGTGATTGAGGCTGAGCTGCTCAGTGTCAGCTGGGACCTACCTGTAGAAAAAGAGGGAGATCACACACAAGTTGGGCCTCTAAAGGTATGTGTTTTACCATCTCTGCCTTGAATTGTTGCTAATTTTGGCTGCACACTCTTATTTTTAAATCCTCTTTTCTCTCCTTGTTTCAGTTTACGAGGTCTTAGATAAAAAGGTTCGCAAGACCAGTGTAAAATAACATGAGCCCCTTTTTTATTCCTTAGGGTTTTGGAGAAATAGTTTGAAACTCCTGCATGTCTAGGAATGTTGTCAATAAGCTGGGACTTGAATACAGAAACCACTCTACAGGCAAATTTTGAGTGGCATACATGCAGGGCTTGGAGCTTTGGGTTCTTCTTCACATGGGCAAAAGCTGAGGTCTCTCCTGCCATGGAGGCCTGGTCTTCCTCGTCCTTGTCACTTTTGGGATGATCTTCTCCAGCCAAGTTTCTACCAGTTTGCTCAGCTTCTGAATGAGAAGCACTGACGGTTTGAAAGGTGTGACAGTTCTGAGGATAAACAGCTCTCTGTGTTACCAGGTGAAGGGTTAAGAGTGGGGTGAGCTTTAAGGTCCCTTCCAACCCAGACCATTGAGTAATTCATCTGTAATTGTGTGGTTTTGCACTCCAGCCTGGACTTTATTTCTTAAAACTAGGTGTAGTTTGTTTTACAGCAGAAGCCGTAGCTTACAACCACCATAGTGCCTTGGGGTGAGTTCTGGAGCCAAAGGTGTGATGTGTTTTCCCGAGTTTCTGTTGCACGCCTGTTTCTGGCCGGGGCACATCTGGCCAGCTGTGCCTTGCCTTGCAGGTGTCCCTGCAGCTTGTGGCCAGCAGCGCTGCCAGGGCAGCCCCAGCTCCCCAGGGCCTGCAGGAGCCCAGCAGGAGGGGGAAGTGCAGAAATCCCTCTCTGCTCCACAAGGAGCCCCGAGGAGCGCCAGGAACCAGGAGCAGGCGGCAGGGATGCCGCGCAGCCGCCGCGCCCAGCCTGGGCTGAGGTGAAGCTCATGGCCCCAGCTGAGGACCAGGGCTTGCTGCTGCTCGTGCTCCTGATGGTGCCTGATGGAAAGGACTTCACTGCTGAAGGCTCTGGGCTCCCCAGTCCCTGCAGTGTGTATTTGAGCTGCAAACTGCTCGGCACTGAGGAGGCAACGAGATCCACTGTCGTCTGGGGCACGAGGCAGCCTGCCTTTAATTTTTCTCAGGCAAGTGACATGTTCTCCATCTCCCACTGATGGAAGTGTGGTATTCCCCACTGACAAACACATTTCCTTGTTAAGTTACTTTTTTATGTTTTATGCATAGAAACATCTCTGCTTGGCTCTGTTGAATGCACATTTGATTTTTAACTTCTGTCTCCAAAAAGCACAATTCTGTAGACTGGAATAAAGTAGATTTACCAGAATGCTCTGTACTTAGCCAATACTTTCCAGTTTATTCTGTGTACTAATTCTGCTTTAAACCTTTCAGGTGATGCCTTTTTCATTGACCTCCAAACACTTGGAGGGGCTGAAGAACAATGTCATGATTATTGAAGCATGGAACAAGCTGGGAAGCCCTGGCTCTGACAAATTGCTGGGATTAGTGAAACTCCCTGTGCAACAGTTTTACATCTCGTTCAAGTAAACATTTTTTATTTTTAAATATCCTAGCTCTTAGAGAAAAGTCAGTGGTGCTTTTGTGTGAGACCCATTTTTTCATTGGGCATTTTTGCCCCCTGGAAATATCCTGTAGCCCTTTCCTACAGTGAGCAGGGTGTGAGTTACACTGTCCTTGTCCAGAAGTACAGACAGAGTGTGACAAATAAAGTCACTGTGGTGCATCAGGGTTGGTGCCTGCTTAACCTGTGGTCCTGTGATGGAATAAAACTAGAAGAAATCAAAGTGACTACACAGGAGAATGAAGTGTGGCTTCCCATCAGTAATTTTCCAATATTGCGACTGGGTTTGCCCCTAATTATGCTCTGCAGAGATCCCATAGGGATGCTGTCCGTTTGCACAGCCTGAGTGTCAAAAAGTCTCCAAAACCTTCATATTTTAATTGTGTTCTTATCCAATGGGATTCTCCAGAGAGCAAAGAAAGTTCTTTGTTCTTTTTGGGTTTAATCTATTGGCCTCTTGTTCAGTTAAGTAATATACCTGCTTAAAATAGTTTAAAATGCTGGAAATACTGGTCAGAAGAAATTCTTCCTAACGCAAAGGATTTATTCCTTTTATTTTTGGTCAGACCTAGTGACATGTGGAAACCAGGTGGTACTGGAGCTGACTGGCCAATACTTTGTTAGTTATTACTGTGTCATTTGAATAATTTTTTTAGTCAGCCACTGTAGTCTATTTGTGTGTATCTTAGAATCCCAGAATGGTTTGGCTTGGGAGGGACCTTAAAGCCCATCCAGTGCCACTGGCACCTTCCACTCAACCAAGCTGCTTCCAGCCCCATCCAACCTGGCCTTGAATAACTTCAGTGTATGATTTTTACATCTTTCTGGGAGGCTGTCACTGTTCCCTCTTTTCTTCCATGCCCAAAGGCACGTAGCTATAATCACAGAAGTATCATATGGCTACAGGCTGTTGATGGGAGTCCTGTTCCCATTCATCCCTTCAGTCATAGATCTCTAGGCTGGTTCCTAGCTAAGGTGCTGTTAGGTTTTGGGAAATTGTCCTTTGTCATTGCTGGAAATAATTTCTTGCACCCAGCAGCTCATGGGTCTCTGCTGAGTGAAGATGGGATAGGAGACAAATTTCAGAGGAACGGAGACAGACTGGTTTTTATCAGCTTTGAAAATCCCATCTAAAATGTGTTCTGTGTGATGCTGCTCCTGCTTGGGTGGCTCATGCTCACGCTGGGGCTTTTTTGTTTGTTTTGGGCTTGTCCTGCAGGGATCCCAGGGTTTCCCAGCTGCTCCTGCAGGCTCAGTGCCCAGCGGTGGCTGTGGATGGCCTCGTGCCCGTGGTCGATGTTTTCACAGGCAGCACTCGCGGCAGCCTGAGGGTCACCCTGGCCATGGAGCAGCTGAGCAGATCGTGGCCCTGCAGAGGCTCAAATCTGAGGGGGGAATGGTGCCTCCAGGTCACACAGCGTCCTCCCCACTCCCTGGACCACCCAGCCACACAGCCCACACTGGGATTTACTCTTCAGTATGCCCCATTCTCGCTGTTCAGGATATGGCAGAAGGGTTTTAGCAGTGGGTTCCTTAATAGATGAATGATCCCCAATCTCTTCTTGGAGCTGTAGCCAATTTTGTTATATTCTGCAAATTGTACATAGAATTATATTGTTTATACTCTTTTTTTACCAGCTTGCTCTCACCAGTCTTGACTTTATGCCGTTTTTATTGCCTTGCATGGCCACTGTTTCTATCTTCATAAGTCCAGTAAAACCAAAAACAAGCAACCAGCAAAATTATAGAAAATACTAATTCTCACAGCCTTATTGTGGGGGTTTTTCCACTACCTTGGAGTTGGATAGGTAGGAACTTTTATGCATTTTATGTACTTTGCAAGAAAAAAAAATTCTTTCAGACTTTCAGTGTTTCTGTAAACTTTAGGAGGAAAATGGTAGATAGTTTTTCTGCCCCCATCTCAGGCTTCTTAGATTCCTATCACATGTAATTGTTTAGATTGGAAAAGGCCTCTATGCTCACTGAATCCAAGCACTAACCCAGCCCTGCCAAGGCCACCATTAAACCATGTCCCCAAATGTTACATTCACCTGGCTTTTAAGTGGGCAGCTTGTTGAAATGTTCCCAGATTCCTAAAGTCATCCTTTCATGTGGCTTCCCCTTTTTTTTTGTTGGCAGTTAGATCCAGGAGGGGCAGGCCTGATGGAGCACGTGTTTGAGATCCACGTGGAGAGTGTGAAGGGACTCACTGCCCTGCAGTCCACGGTCTGGGGAGAGGCTGACTGTTGCATCCAGTGCTATTTCCCAGGTCAGGGGCTGCCTGTGGGGCACTGCAAGGACCTGAACTGCATGAGGATGCTCAGTTTGTTTTATAGTTTTCCCCTTATTTAGAGCATTGCTTTAATTAAATATCATTTAGTCGTGTTCCCTCTGCCTAACTAAGAGGGGGCATGTTTTTCTGAGCTTTCAAGCAGCCAACACTTGTTTTCTTGGAAAAACTGGGCTTGGGCTGTGTCACTGGATTCAAAGCCTTGTTTGTCTGAGGCTGGTGGCAAGTTCCCAGTGGAAAAAGAGACCTCATTCCAAATCTCTTCACATGGAACCTTCTGTTACAGGTGCTAGAGGGCTGTGCCTGCTGGTCCAGCAAAGGTGCAGGAATGGGTCTGCAGGGAATAGGGAGGTTGGACACAGTGAAATTCAGCAAGGGCTTTACATGCACAAGCCTTTCAGGTGCTGGTTTTGCTCTCCACAGCTCCCTGACAGGAGAGTGCAGCCAGGTGAGGGTTGGGCTCTGCTCCCAGGCAGCAAGGGACAGGACAAGAGGAAACGGCCCCAGCTCATGCTGAGGGAGGCTTAAGTTGAATATCAGGGAAAATGTCTTCATCAGCAGGGTTATCAAGCCCTGGCACAGCTGGCCAGGGCAATGGTGGAGTCACCATCCCTAGAAATGTTCAGGAAGTGTTTGGATGTGGCATTGGGTACGTGATTTACTGGGGGCCATGGCAGGGCTGGGTGAACAGCTGGATTTGATGATCTTAGAGGCCTTTTCCAACCATAACAATTCTGTGGTTTTCATGGATACACCAACAGAAGAAATCCTTGGTTTGGATCACTAGGATTAACAGAATGGTTTAGATGGGAAGGGACCTTAAGTCCCATCCATTCCCACCCCCTGCCATGGCAAGGACACCTTCCAGTGCCCCAGGCTGCTCCAAGCCCTGTCTAACCTGGCCTTGGACACTTCCAGGGATCCAGGGGTAGTTCCAGCTTCTCTGGCAACCTGTGCCAGGGCCTCACCTTCCTATTGGGAGGAATTTCTTCCCAATATCCAATGTAAACCCACCATGTTCCAGATGATAAAAGAATATTTAAATAATTGTAATTGTGGGAAAGAACATAGTATTGTGTGCTTTGCATCAGCACTGAAAAATGCCAGGCAGTGAAAATGGTTGCATAGCAGCTGCTGTGGGATTTCTGTACTGCCTCTTCAGCTGCAGTGCCCAGCCTGTGGCTCATGGGGTCATGGGGCTGCAGGGATTGCTTGTAACAACTTTGTGAAGTGGAGCTCAGAAGAGCAAGCCTTGTCCCAGGAGGGTTTCACTCCCTGTCCATGGGTCCTACCTCCTGAAGGATTACAAGCAGAAAAAGATGGAAAGCTGCAATTCCAACCATTTTTAACCAGTTCTGCTTGACTTCTAGGCATCACATTAAAGCCATTTAGAACAGCTACCACTTTGTGTGTCCCTGATCCCATCTTCAATGATGAACATCATCATTGCCTGTTGGTTCCTGCTGATGTCCCAGTCCAGAGGCTCCTGGTCAGTGCATTTATGTCACCAGGAGCAGCAGGAGGAGGAATCCAGTTTGAAGTCTGGTGCAGGTACAGAACAATGTCTTATTCTTTGTAGGTAGCACAGCAGTACTGATAGAGGTACATCTGATCTTGAAAAATCTCTGGCTCTGGAATGGATATTTCATCATATTATTTAATAATAGCTAAAAAATAAAAAGGTAAGCTCATCAAGATTTGGTGATGACTATTTGTACTTAAAACCTGTGAGCCTTATTCCCCACCAAGAATCCTAATTGCTCCTTTTTATAACTTAAAAAGTGTGTGTTATTAGTTTGCTTTCTTCCATCTTTTAATCAGCATAACAATCTAAAAGTAGTTTAAAGGCTTGACACATCTAAATTTTACTTAATAGCACCCTGAAAGTATAATTTCATTGTGCTGGATTTGCTCTTTTCCCTCATACAAATCACTGAGTACAAGAAATAATAAATAGTGTTTTGTAAATTCAAAATGTTTCTTTGGCTACTGAAGCTAATTATTAGTAATGGAGAGCAGAAGCCATGAAGACAAATAGCTTTAGAAAAAGATAATCATCTGTTCATTCTGCAGTTAACAAATCAGGCTTTTTAAAATTTGCAAAGTCACATCAGAATTACTATGAGCTGTTCGTATGATACAGTGCCAAAATTTGTTTTAGGATGAAGCTGAAGCCAAGTAATGCACTAAGAAAAGGTTTAGAGTCATTTTTTTACACTCACAATCTGGTACCTCAAATCTGTTCTGCAAGAGCATTATTTTCATTTATTAATGAGAAGTGATAGCAGAGAATATTTGGTGCCAGATCCTTCTCTTGTTTTTCTTTGGGATGCCAACTTTTAGTGGAGTTCTTGCTTGTTGACTTGTTAGGACTAGTGCAAGTATGTATTTGTAGCATTATCTGCTTAAGCACTTAGTGATTCTTTTCTTCAGTGGAAATACATTTATTTTTCTCCCTTAGCTGGGGAGGCTAATTAAGCTTTGAGGACACTCAGAGTTGACTTCTGTGCAGTTTGAGAGAAATGTTGATGCTGGTTTTTGTGTCCTACCAGGTATTATTACCCAAATGTCAGAGACCAGCTGGTTGCCAAAGGGGCCCTGCCTTTGTCACGGCTCTGTGCCATGGTGACTCTGCAGCACCGCGAAGAAATAGGGATTCAAACTTTTAACCTTCCCTTGGTCCCCCGGAGTGATTCCTCAGAGCAATTTCATCTGCGGTCTTCAGGTGAGCACAGCTTGTGGGCTTTGCCTTCAGGGGGTAAAGCCAGGCTCAGCTGAGGAAACCTCTGAGCAACAGAACAGTATTTTATGGTGTGTTAGCAAAGGACAAAGGAAATGACCTCAAGTTGTGCCAGGGAGATTCAGGTTTGATATTAGGGAAAATCACTTCCCCCAAAGGGCTGTCCAGTCCTGGCACAGGCTGCCCCAGGCCATGGTGGAATCCCCATCCCTGGCAGGATTTAACAGGTGTGTGGATGTGGCACTTAGGGACAGGGAGGAGTGGTAGCCTTGGCAGTGCTGGAGGAATGATTTGTCTCCATGATTTTATGGGTCTTTCCCAGCCAAACCAGTTTTGATTCTGTTTAAAGTTCTGTCAAATTCTATAAAAGTCTGTTTGCCTCCAGGGCAAATAAAAATAGGGATTTGCATTAGCAATTGAAACCAACCAGGAGTGGTTTTCCTCCCAGCTTTCACTAACACCATAATGAGTAAAAAATTAGTGATTAAACAGGGGAAACCCTCAAACTGTCAAAAAATTGCGAGTCAGCCCCCAGGCTTGCAGTGCTCAGGGTTGGCCACAGGAGGGCGACACTGCGGCCTGCAGTATTGGGGTGCGGCCACGGGAGGGCGACACTGCGGCCTCGCAGCCTGCAGTACTGTGGCGCGGCCACAGGAGGGCAACTGCGGCCTCGCAGCCTGCAGTATGGGGGCGCGGCCACCACAGGAGGGCGACACTGCGGCCTCGCAGCCTGCAGTACTAGGGCGCGGCCACAGGAGGGCAACACTGTGGTGGTCTTCACAGGGGTCCCAGGACAAGGGAAGAGATGAGAATCTTGACTGCATGTTTCAGAAAGCTGATTTATTATTTAATTATTTTATTTATTATTTTATTATTTATAGTAAAAAAAATTATATATTAAAACTACACTAGAAGAATAGAAGAAAGGATTTCATGAGAAGGCTAGCTAGGAATAGAAAGGAATGGAATGATAACAAAATATTGTGACTGACCAGAGAGTCCGAGACAGCTGGACTGTGATTGGCCATTAATTAGAAACAACCGACATGGACCAATCAAAGATCCACCTGTTGCATTCCACAGCAGCACATAACCATTGTTTACATTTCGTTTCTGAGGCCTCTCAGCATCTCGGGAGAAAAAAAACTCATGAAAGGATTTTTCATAAAATATGTCCATGACAGGCTTATTTTATTTATTGCAGTGCTGGGTTATAGTAAAAAAAGGCTTATATATTAAAACTACCCCATCTTGCAGTGCTAGATTTTGTCCACACGAGGAGAAGACTAGCTAGGTCTTGCAAGGCTGGAATTTTGTCCAAACGAGGTGACTGACTATGGGCCTTGACTTGCAGTACTGTGATTTGTCCACACGAGGGCGAAACTATGGGCCTTGACTTGTAGTGCCACCTTTTGTCCACAGCAGCACACTATGGGCATTGTTTACATTTGTGTTTTGTCCACACGAGGGCCTCTCAGCACTATGGGCCTTGAAAATGCAGTACTGCGTTTTGTCCAATATGGGCATGACACTATGGGCCTTGACTTGCAGTGCTGCGTTTTGTCCACAGGAGGGCGACACTGCGGGACCCCGACTTGCAGTGCTGCTGTTTGTCCACAGGAGGGCGACACTGCGGGCCTTGTCTTGCAGTGCTGTGTTTTGTCCACATGAGGGCGACACTATGGGCCCTGACTTGCAGTGCTGCGTTTTGTCCACACGAGGGCGACACTATGGGCCTTGACTTGCAGTGCTGCGTTTTGTCCACAGGAGGGCGACACTGCGGGACCCGACTTGCAGTGCTGCTGTTTGTCCACAGGAGGGCGACGCTGCCTCCCAGCTGAAGCGCGACCTCTTGCCCCACCAATCTCAGTGGATTTGTGGATTTATCTTTTCAGAAAAATACTCATTAATAGAGTAGGTTTTGTATTAATAGGTATAGCTGAATATTGAGTGTGTTGGATGTATGTACATTAAGGGCTGAGCATTTCTTTCCTTTCTTTCTTTCTTTCATTAATCTAGGTTTGCTCAATGTGAGTGTGAGGTACCAGCAATCCCTGAAAACAGCAGCTGGAATAACTGCTCAAGCTGTTTCTCTTTCTGTACAAATACACCGGGCAGCTGGTTTGCAGGCAGCAGCCAGGTAAGGCCTAATTCAAAAAGAACCAGTTTTCACTTTAAACAGCCTTGTCTGGAGGCAGCAGGCTGAGGCATGAGATTAGATCAAATTCTTACTGGCCAGTTTTCCATCTGCAGGGACCAAGATTCCAAGTAGGTCCTGCTCTAAAGTGAAAATAACTTTATAAAGACCATCAGCAGCTATTCTGCTCCGTGAGGCTGCAGTACAGGGTGGTAGCATTTCTTCTGCAGAAGGATGCAGGTCAGAAGGACATGTTTTCCTAGATTTCCAACTTTTTTTTTTTACACTAATGACTGATACAAAAACTGGCTGATATAAGATGGTACCTATTTGGGCACTGGTTCTGGTGTTGCTGATGCTGTTTAAAAACTAGCTGGGTTTGTTTTCTTGCATTTCACTGTGAAAACCTCAGTAAACTGACCAGGAAATGAAACATGTTCCTTTCCACCTTAAGGCTTCTGCTGCCAGTGTGTGGTATCAGCTGGACTTAGTTCCAGAATATGTGATTTTCCAGAGTCAGGAAAGGGCTAGAATAGAGGGAGTCAGTTCCACAAGAGAAGGATGGCTCCTGGCATTCCAGAGCCATTGCCTGACCCTTTCTCAGTGTTGCTGTGAGACCCTGGTCCATCCTAATTCAAGCAGATCCTGAAAGGTGAGGATCACTGTCGTATGGTGCTTGGAGAAGTCAAAGGAATTGAATGACCTCAGACCCCTCATCCTTCAGGTGTATGACCTGAGTAATACCTGGGTCTGGTTTATTGTAAATTATTCCATTTGCTAATTTCATCTCCTTTTGCTGGTCAGTTTTGGTCTGTAAAAATAATCTGGCCTGGCCTTTGGCTTCTTTCTGGAGCAGGTTCTCAGGGAAGTTATTCTACAGTACAGTGTGTCCTTAAAGGTGCTGAGTACTTTCTCAACCACAAATGAGAGCACAGCCACCAGTGATGAACTCATCTCACTCATCTCATCATTTCATATCTGTCCCTAGTATGTTCAGATAGAAAGAAAAGATGCAAATGCTATGCAGCCAGATGCCACACGAATTTTGACTCAGAACCTTCGCTGTTAGTCCCATCTTTTCACCTCTGTTTAAGCCTGTTGGTTCCTAGATTCCTCATTCATTATCTGCATTCTGTTCCTTCTTTTCTTTTCTTCCCCCCCCCCGCCGTGGGCTGCAGGGCTGTGGCCCAGAAGAACCCCTCTGTGCAGTACCATGCAGGGGTGGGAGTGAACGCCTACGTGTGCGCGCTGCCGTCCTTCCTGCCGCCGGCGCAGGCGCGCCGCACCCGGGCCGTGCCCTGCTCCTTCTGCCCCGAGTTTGGGCATCACCTGCACTTCCTCTGCCATCTCAGCACTCAGAAAAGCAGTGGAGAAGCCTCTTCTCTGGGAGAGCTCTTGGAGTCTGGCAGTATTTTTTTCTCAATCTACCATCAGAGCACCAAGTCAGGTAAGGACAGCAGGGGTGATTGCAAGGATTGAATACTGGTGCAGAAGTCCCCTTAATTTTAGTATAGAAAAGAATACTCATAGAATAATGGAATGGTTTGGGCTGGGACTTGAAAAACCCCCTGCAATGAGCTAGGCCATCTTCCAGCAGGTCAGGTTGCTCAGAGCCCTGTGCAGGGAACTCTGCAGTTGCAAATAGGTGTAACTACCTGAATTGTCTTTGGGAGAGACTGTTCCCCTTGTGCAAAGAGTTTTTGAACCTCCCAGTGATCAAGATCACCTCTTACCAGCTGCCCTCCAGTCAGTCACTTCTAAACCTTACCTACCAGTTGGGTGTATTTACAAAATTATTTTATTTTCCAGGCACTGACAAACTGGCTGACAGAACATCCAGAGATTATCTTCTTGGGACAGTCACGATCCCAACCAGAGACCTGCTGACAAGGAGATCAGGTAACACAGCAGTGCTGTGCTGCTGACACTCTGTGTAAATGCTACTGCAATTCCTTAAAACTGTTATATTCCTGTTTTAGGGGGCTTGTTTTGGTTTTGGGGGGAGTTTCTGGGCTTTTTTAGACCAGAGTTCTTTGAGGTATTCCCCATGTGTTCAGTAAAAATCCTGTATTAGGAAAGGCACATAAAGGTTGTTTGAAAATCTGGTTTTGGGGTGTAGGATGGTTAGTGGCTGAATGAATATTCTGGGGCTACTGTGAATCAATTTAACTCCATGCCAGCTGAAACCAGCACCTAAAATCCTTAGGACTTTATTCAGTGCTGTTTATTTTCTAGGTTGAAAATCCAAAGAGGATGTCAAGCCATAAGTTGCAGTGTTTAGTGCAAGACCAGTGACTGCTTTTCAGATGTCAAAGCTGGAAACAAAAGGCTTAGATAATTAGGATGTAGTCAGATTAACTCTTTTTTTTTTTCCTAACTGTGTGTGAAGTATCTCAGTGCTCCTTTTGGGTCCCTTCCACTTGAGAAGATTCTGTGAAATTTCTGTGAAAAAAATTATTCACATATTTGTCCACTAATGATCTCCTGTATCTAGTACTAGTTTGGGGTTATTATACCCTGTAATGATGATGTTTTTATTATTGCCTTGGTTATTTCTGCTTTAATTTCAGTGAACTTCTCATTTTCTTCAGCCCAAAATTTGGAGGTTGTTTTTAATGGGAAGGGAGTAGGAAAGAAATGAGAACCCATAATTTTAAAATTGGGCATCCCAGGGATATAGTGTCATTGTAAAATGGGTGTTGTTAGTGAAGTGAAGATCCTTTGGGATCAGAACTGCTACTGAGGTTTTTAGAAGGCCAGGAACTTGCTGCCATTTCAGATTAGAAATTATTTATTAAAATTCCAAATGAGAAGTAAGCTCTAGGTTTCTTTGGCATTCTGGTCCTTGGTTGGTGACCAGAGGGGTGACTGTTCTTCAGTGGCATTTTTGGGAAGCTGGGACGAGTCTAACAGGCCCTTTCCTCCCGCAGGTGTTTCAGGCTGGTTCCCAGTGAGCCTCTCCGAGGAGCCGCTGTCCCCACACTGCTCCAGCGCCCTGCAGGCCGTTGTGGGAGGGCTGGAGCTCTCTGTGGCCTTTGCCCACCAGGGTGACAGGGAGCGCGTTCTGGAGGCTGCCAGGCTCCTGGGCTGGAGCAGCGAGGAGCTCCACGAGGACAGCGAGGACTGGGAGCAGAGTGCCAGCCCGGTGGCCGTGACCATCTCCACGCCCCGGCTGTGGCTGCCCCTGCACTGCGTGCTGCTGGCAGGGCAGGCACACCTGCACAGGAGCACCCACTGCTACCTCAGGTACAAACTGTACAACCAGCAGCCCACCTGGACGTGGCTGCGGCGGCCAGAACTGAGCGACGACGCCGAGAGCGTCACCGTGAGCTTCAGGAAACCCAGCAAGGTGACTCTCAGAAGGAGCCAGGGGCTGCTGTGGTTCTTCAGGGAGGAGAAGTTAGAAATCCAGGCGTGGTGGGCCTATGGCAAGGAAAATGAGGTGGAAAGACCCCTGGACACAGATCGTCTCATTGGATCTGCCTACGTCGACCTGGCAGCGTTGGCAGAGCGCTCCAGGAGAACGCTGAGTGTCAGTGGTGAGTCCCTGAAACACAGGATCACATTCCATTCCTCCCTGCTGGCAATTTAACGTGCTTCCTTCCCTAGTCACTTTAAACAAAATGTTCATGGCTTTTTGTCCTGCACAGAGTCCCAGGGGGTTGGGGTTGGAATGGATCTCTGGAGATCACCCAGTCCCACCCCCTGCCCAGGCAGGGTCACCTGCAGCAGATGACACAAGAACGCATCCATGTGGGTTTGGGATGTCCCCAGAGATGGAGACTCCAGCCTCTCCCTGGGCAGCTGTTCCAGGGCTCTGCCCCCTCCATGGACATAAGTTCTTCCTCACACTGAGGTGGAACTTGTGTTTTAGTTTATGGTTTCTGTTGTCTACATGGTACTCATCAGCTCTGTGGATCGATAAGCTTTTCTTTTAGATACACTACCAGAGTTAAAAGAAATTTTTATGCAGGGTATATGTTGTATTCACCATATATGTATCTAAAATTACGCAGAGTCACTGTTTCCAGGGCTCTCAGGAAGGTGATGTGCCCTAATCTGAGTTACTGGGGGAAAATGAAGGTGTACCAAATCTGGGGGATTGGTCGTGGTTTTTAATGTTTCCAAGCTTGTACTTCTGGGTGGTAACTCACATAGAAATTACACTGGGAATCAAAATTTGTTCTGCTGGGCTCGTGTGAGGTCTCTGCAGGAATGAGCTGCAGCAGCTGCTCTCCAAGCCCCTACTGTTCCCGTGGCTCAGTTCCTGGCTGCCTGTGCCCTCTCCTGCAGGCGTGTATCCCCTGTTCAGAAGCAATGCTGCAGACCTGGCAGGAGCCGCCGTGCGCGTTCACGTTAGCCTGGCTCCTCCCGCCCTGCCCAGAGCTCCCTGTGCTGAGCAGTGCAGCAGCAGCAGCGAAGGTGAAGGCACAGGGGACAGCCCTGCTCTGGGCCAGCAGCTCTCTGACAAGCAGCAGGTGGATGTTGAGAGTTCAGGGATCACCAATGGCCAGCCGCAGGAAGAGGACGTGGTGTTTCTGGAAAACACAGTTGCTGTCAGTATCCTCGTGGAGAGAGCAATGCACCTAAGTTTAAAAGGTAACATCTCACACACACACACACACCCTTCCTCTTCTGTCTTTCCTGCCTGTCTTTTTTCTTTCTGTGTTTTCTGTTTCTTTGTTTCCCTCTGAGATCTGTTCCTACTCCAGCAGAGTGAATGGCAGGGAGGAATTTTTAACTTGGCTTCGTGGTGTTGCAGCCCCAATCACTGTGTAAGTACGGGGGAAGCAGGAGGCTGAACCACACAGCCTATCCTCCTGAATAAACTCCAAAATATAAATAAATGCTACCTGTTAGGGATGACAGCTGAATTCTGAAATTAGGCACCATCTGAATAGCTAAACTCCAGGTTAAGCACTGACTGAATAACTGAACCCCAAGATGCCCCTGTCCCACAGACTCCTAAATTAGCACATAATAAATCTGTAAAGCTGGCTCGCTGTACTCAGCTTTTGTTCCCCTGATAACACAGCTAAGAGTCAAATGCAAGCCATGATTTAAGGGTATGTACTTCTAAAAGAATCTGAGCCCTGCAGATGGATTTTTATAATCATTCTAGAATCTTCTGGAATCCATAGTCTTTGAAAAACTGGTGTAATTTTGTTTATTATTGCAAAGGTTTTGATGATATAAAGGAGGTTTCTTTTGAGCATTGCAGAAATATTTCAATATTTCTGTCTTGCAGCATGAGGAGTCAAGCACTGGAATAGGGTCCTCAGGACCTGGGTTGTATTCCTAGCTTTACTTCTGACTTCTTAGATGATCTTGGGGAAATGGGTTTTCTGTTTCTCCCATGAATATTCCAGTTTCTGCTCTGTGAAAGGTTCATGTAATGTTTGCTTCCATTGTAAATATAACGTGCTGTCAGCTCCACCAGTGAAAAGGAGTATTTGCTAGATGGTGGATTTCTTTGCCAAGGGTGTGGTCTTAATTGCTGAACTGCCTTTAGATTTTCTTGTTGTTGTTGTTGTTGTTATTAATTAAAAAATCTGTATTTAATTCTCTGTCATTTCAGGAAGTCCCTTGACAGAGCGTGAAGTGGCAGCCCCCAGCAGCTGTGTGTCATTTGCTGTGGCTGGAGCAGATGCTCCACTCACCACTCCAGTCATAGCAAATACAGACTCACCAGTCTGGGACTTCCAGCAGCAAGCAAGGTGAGAGATGGGATTCACACGCACTTCCACATCTGACAGCCAGGCAGGTCTGAAAATATGTGTGGCTTGGGGTTTTTTAGCTCAGACCTGGATATCTGAGCCTAAATTAAAAAAGATTAATTGACTGCTTCAGGGAACCTCGGCAGTCCAAGTCATACATGGCAGTATTCAGGAATTAACCTGTGTGATCCAATCTTGTGTCTCCTCCAGTGTTTTAAATCTGAGTCCCTTCAAAGAACTTAAAAACTGTTCTGCATTTAATACTTCATTTTTACATTTGTTTATTTTTTATTTCCAGCACTGAACTTTAAACATTACAGCTTTGAACCATAAGCCCAGTGCTTTGCTGTCACTGTGTTATTGAGTCTGAAATAAACTATTCCTATATTTCTGCTCCCTCACAATTTCTTTGCCCTATCTTTTAAATGTACAGCAAGAGTGAGGAGAGGGGAATACTTCTTGAATAAGCAGAAGCCCAAACTATGTAGAGATGTGTTAGACTTTGAGGCTCAGTAATTTTGGGGTTTGTTTTGTTCCTGCCCCCGTCAGTACAGGAAGAAACTTGTTTGTCTGGGTAGATAAAATGGCACTGACACCTCAGAAGCATTTTACTGCTTTTCCCTGCTTTGCATAAAATATTATGGTTTTTGTTCCTAACAGATTATCCAAAGAGCTTCTCCTGGATCCACAGCAAACCTTGGTCTTCAAGGTGTGGCATAAAGCAGGTAAAGTTTGTGGTGCAGTATTAAGAGGAGTGTGTTTTCTGCATCCCCTTCCTTAGGTTCCTTGTATTTTATGCAAGGAAAATAAATTCTATTAAGTGAATAAGAGAGTAGAATTGTAATGCCATCTTTTGCCTTGTGCAAGAAGAATGCTAGAGATAAGTACCTGTTGATTTCCTGGCCCTTGGCAACCTCCTTTTCCCCATTAATCATCTCACAAGACTTGGTTCATCCTTATTCTCTCTGGTTTTATTTTGATGGTGCTTTAGAGGTTGGATTTTCCTGCTGAAAGAAATTCTTACCTGCTTCCTTCTCGTGCTGTTTGGTTTTGCTTCCAGAATAACCTTCCTGTGTATCCAGAGCACTGTGTGCACACGGTGGTTCTGCTGCCAGTCCCTCTCCCTGCCCTGGGCTGTCTCTGCTCTGCAGGGACATTTTTAGCTGAACATAACCCAGGTCCTCCAAATAATCTCCCCGTGCTGGACAGGATTGTTCTGCACCTCCAGGCCATGTTTCCAGGGCTGTGTTTTAGCGTTGCTGAAATGCCTGATGTCAGTGTGCTTTGTGCTTTTCCTGTCACACGTGCTTTGTGTCCTCCTTGCGCAGAGTCGGAGCGAGTGATCGGGTTTGCGTCCGTGGACCTGTCTCCACTGCTCTCTGGCTTCCAGCTGGTGTGTGGCTGGTACAACATCACTGACTTCAGCGGGCAGTGCCGGGGGCAGATCAAAGTGGCCGTGTCCCCTCTCCAGAACATCCACAGTCTCCGAGAGGAAAGGCAGGCCAGGGCCCGCAGCCAGCCGGGAAGCTCTGCGGTACGTTCCTCC
The DNA here is from genome assembly GCF_901933205.1 of Camarhynchus parvulus. NCBI lineage: Eukaryota > Metazoa > Chordata > Aves > Passeriformes > Thraupidae > Camarhynchus > Camarhynchus parvulus. Next base: position 115,140,942 of record NC_044571.1, read on the forward strand.
ATCTCCTGCCCCCTCACACTTCACTGCATTGCTGGGAATCAGCGCTCTGGGCTCCCGAGCAAATTCACAGCGCTCTCATGGACCAGTCTGCATAAAAACCACCTAATTCCTTAGGAATTCTGCTCCAGATTTCCATGGTAGCTGCTGGCCAGTGCTAGTTGCAGCACCTCAGCCAGGTCATGAGCGTCCCCCTTGGCTTCACTCTGTGGTTGCTTCATGGGTGTGTGGGATTTTTTATTTTTTAGGAGAATATTCTGTGCATTTTCTGTGCATCACATCCGTCTGGGAGCATGGCTTAGATCTGTTTGCTGCTTTGGGTAACAGGTGGTGCTCAAAAACATACAGTGGATTCCCTTTTCATTGGTTAGGAAACGTGTAATTTGGCAGGAATCTGTTTTTCTGGGTTATTTGCCTTTTTTTCTGGATTTTTCTTTATTCTCTAGACTTTCCAGATATGCTTGGGTGTGTTATAGGCCTGTAATGCAGCCTTCATCCTACTTTCCATCACTTTACTCTCTGATAGCATGGAGGGAGTTAACAAAAGTGTCTGAAATGAAAGTGTTGTGAAATAGTACTTTGGCTCAGTGCTGGGAAATAATTTGAAAATTTAAAGCTATTTAGAAAGCCTGAGGTTTTGTTGGATCAGCTGGATAATACCTTAATTTCTCTTATTTTCTTATTGTGAAAGACTCACGTACAGTGTTCCTTTTTCCTTTCCATCCAGGTGAAGGTCAGCTTTCCAGCATGTCCTGGTAATTCTGCACACTTGTCCAAGCAGATGTTGAACTCCTCGTCGAAGGAAGTCAGTGTTCCCACTCGAGAGCAGTAAGTCCACAGGCTGACAACCTTTCTGGTTATTTTCAGGTCTCAGAAATGCCTCTCTAAAGCAAATTAACTCTACTCAAAAATGGTACACCCTGTCAAAGTGTGTCCACTCTGCTGGGGCTTAAAAATTAGTGGGCATTGCCTTTCCCAGTGAGAGAGAGGTGCAGGAGGTAGCAATCGTGGGACAGGTTCCTTTTGGCACAGCCCAGATGTTCTTTTCCTTGTCACTGATACTTCCTGATTTGTTTCATTCGCACCCTGGTAAATAAGGATTTATTTGCCATTGGTAAATGGTAAATAAATAATAATTTAAAAATAAATAAATAATTTATTTACCATTGGTTAAAAGGTGCCATTGTTAAAGCTGGCAGGTACTTTCTCCAGGCCCTGATAAGAATAAGGGTTATGTCTGTATTTGGTTTTATTTTTAGTAAGTGTAAATTAGAATAGAGTATTCCTGATGGATCCCCTTTATTTTGCCTTAATTTCTGCCCATGACCAGCTGCAGTATTGCATGTTACAGGAGTAGGACTGTCAGACATCCTGCAGTAATTCCTGCTCTCTGTCCCTTCAAATGCCTGGGAGTGTCTTAGTTTGTTGTTTGTTTCTTTAGCCTACAGAGGTGATCCTCTCCCCATTTGTGTCTTTGAAGTTTAGAGGGACTGTGTGCCACCCCTCTGGGGTCTGAACAGCTGGCTTGGGAGCCCCCTGCCAGCCCCACTGTTACCTTGACTTGGTATAAACCTGAGGTAGTAAATGCCATTCCTGTGCACGTCTGGAAGAACTCCTTTCACCCATGGGTGGCTCTTCAGTGCATTTCAGGACACGGGCTGTTCTCAGGTGGCAGACTGCACGGTGAGAGATTCCAGGCTGGATTTTGGGGTTGAACAGAGGGTTGTTTTCAGCAGGAGGGGCCCCGCTGGCACACAGCCCCCCCGGCACGAGGAGCACATGCAGAACGTGCGCCGCTTCCACGAGTCCCTGCAGCGGGCAGAGGGGAGCCCACGGCGATTCCAGGAATCCCTGCAGCAAGAGGACAGGAGTGGGAATGCACAGCACCCTGCCCGGAGGGACACGGCACCGCCGGCCTCGCGCGCCGCGCTGCTCACCGCGCTCAGGTAACTCCTGTAACCCCTCACTGTGCTCAGGTAAGCCCTGTAACCCCTCACTGTGCTCAGGTAAGCCCTGTAACCCCTCACCCTGCTCAGGTAACCCCAGCAGGGCAGGGCTGGCCTCGGGGAGCAGGGAGGAGCTCGGCAGCGATGGATCCGTGCTGAGGAGATGGAAGGGAAAGGGCACGATAGCCACGAGGAGATTCCGGTGTCGTTTGAGGCCAGGCTGGAAAATCAGGGACAGGGTGGGGAGCTCCCCAGCAGGGCTGAGGTGCTGGAGCAGCGTGGTGAGCTGCTGAAGGGGAGCAGCAGCAGCAGCAGCAGCAGTGATTCCAGATCCAGAGGGAACCCTTGGGTTGGTCCATCCTGGTGCTGCTGTCACAGAGCAGGTGCTGTGAGGGCAGCAGTCCCTTCAGGTGACTTCCACAGGTACAGGGAGGAGCCTGTGAGCATTTCTGGGGGGCACAGAGCAGTGTCTCCTTTCCCAGCAGGATGTTTTTCACTGTTCTCCTGACTAGATTCTAGGTTTAAATGAGGTATAACTGTACAAGATTAGTATTTATTATCTGTAGGAATACAGGAATGAGAGAGACTTCCTGAGGTATTTCCATCCATACCACAAGCAATGTATCTCAGAATCCCTAGATCTTTAATACACAGCAATCCGTAGATTTTTATCAAGCTCAGCCATAAGCCAAGTAATATCCTTGGCTTTATGACTTTTCTTGGAAGGTCATCTCAAATCCAACTCCTTTGATTAAGTAAGTTTAGAACTAGTTCTTTTTTTAGCTTCCAGCCCAAGTTTCACAGCCAAGTGAGAATTTGTTCTGGAGTGTTATCCTCCTGCTTAGAGCAACCTCAACACCTGCCTACTGATCTGCTTTTCAGTAAAAACATTTAATCTTTTATCTGCATGTTTACCTGTTGTTGGCTAGAATGACCCAGTTCAAACCCAGCTGCCACAGGCTCATTTTCCCCCTCTGACCCAATTTCTTACCTCTGCTTGCAGAAAGAACTTGAGTGAGCTGGATGAGGTTCAGAGATACTTCAGTGAGAAGCTGACCAGGTCTTTTCCCGACTTCAGCGCGTCCAGACCAGGCCATGAGGAGTGGGAGAGTGACCATCAGGGCTCCCTGGGCAGAGAAGGGGATCCCAAAGGCTGCCATCTCTTGGAAAAATCCAGTCAGTTGGTGTCCCAGGTCAGCAGCCTCATCAATGGTGAGTTGTTGCTGTGAGTAGCAAAGCGACAAGGAAATCCAATCCCTGCTGGTGCTTTAAAAATAACTTAGCAGGGCAGAGAATAAACTGGAGCCCTGAGCTACAGTTGCTGCCAGTTGGAAAGTTATTCCATGCTTTTTCTGCCCATGGCTTCCTACAGGGAAGCAGCATTTCCAAGAGATGAAGGGCACATCCCTCTTATGCCAGACTTTGCCATTTTCCTGCCGCTTTGATCTTCTCTTTTTCCCCCCTCTTTATTCTCCAAGGTTTTGCTCTTTTCATGTCCTTTCTCATCCTTAGCAGTTGTTGTTACTGCTTTTTTACATGCCTTCCTCTACAGTCTGCTCCAGTGTTTCCAAATGTCCCCCACCATTCCCCTGGAGCAGAACTTGCCTCAGAATAGTTGGTCACTTTACCTAATACTGGTGAATTCAATTCTCAGAGGATGCAAGCAGTGAATAGGATCTGCTCACTGGGAAACAAAAATAAGTGATTGTGGGTTTTTAAAGAATTTGTAAAATTTCCCATTAATTTCATCCTGAATGCTTCTGTTTTTTCCTTAGCATTTCTGTTCTCCTGGCCTTGTCAGTGGGTGGCAGAGCAGAACATACTCACATGTTTGCGAAGCTGTGCACGTTTAGCTCCCAGCCATCCTTACGTCTAGGACTTTGTGCCCAAACCCCACATAAATCAGACGTAAGCTGAATTGTTGTTCCATGCACTCACTGAATGCTCTTGTTTGTTCTCCAGACTTGCAGACTATAACTAAGAACAGCAAGGCAGCTTCTGAGGCGCAGCAGGAGAGCAGCAGGAAGCTGGGTGCCTTGGCTGGAGGCAGCCCTGCAGCTCCTGAGGGCCAGCTGGAGGTGCCAGCTGTGCCCGCTGTTCCCAGGGACCCGCAGCAGCCGTGCCCTGCTGGCAGAGCTGTGTTTGGGAGACACATGCTGCACCAGCTCCTCGGCCCCATTGTCCCTGAGGATGAGCATCCAGTGGGTGTTGGCCAGGAAAATGAAGGTGCTTTTGCCACCCAGCCTCACAGTGAGGAGGAATATGAAGAAGATGTAATAGAACCACGAACTCTAAATGAAATAACCACCATGACAGACAGGACGAGCCCCTGGTCCAGCATCATCTCTGAAACAGGGCAGGGGGCTGAGCTGCAGCCTCTGGAGCCCAGGCCTGAAGAGCAGCATTCCATAGATGTGGGGTATTTCCAAAGAGGGAACAGCAGCACCTTGTCCAGCGTGCTGCAAGGGGACAGCCAGAGCCTGCTCAGTGCCCTGAGCCCACCCTTGAGCCCCCACACGGGTGGGAACAGCCCCTGGGGAGCAGCAGGAGACTTCCAGGGCTTCCACAGCAGCACAGGAGCAGCAGCAGGAGATTTCCAGACCATGAAGGAAAGTGTGGAGCTCCATACAGGCGCCAAGGAGCTGCTGCCATCCCCAGGAGATGTGGGTTTGACCAATGAAAAAAACACTGAGAGAGAGGAGGAGAAGGATGCTGAGGCTGTAAATGGGGATCATCAAGGCAAGGAAGGAAGTGGTTCTGATGAGAACTGTGCTCAGAGTGTCTCAGCCCAAGCTGGCTCGGAAAGAAACAGCGAGAGCTTCCCTGATGACAGCAGTGAGGACCCAGTGGAAGGCTCAGAAAACCCCATCAAACAAAAAATCACTTTGTATCCTTTACTCTTTTCTTAAACACTCTTGCATTTGATGGCTGCTGCTTTGTTAGAGTCTCCCTGGCCTCAGGACAGAGGAATTTGCTGTGTGAAGCTCTTCCCTGGGACATGAATCCAGGGCTGGTGATCTGGGGGGGTGTTGGAGGACCCCATTACACTGTTCCACACACTGTAGTGATGACTTTCTTGAAACTTGCAGCCAACAAATTTTGTGATTTGTGAGAGTCACTTCATTTTGGGTAGTTCCCACATCTTGTTGCATTTTCTCTCTGTGTTGTTTTTCCCCGAGTGTTAGAGCTCTTGTGTTTCTCCTGTATTACAAGAAACATGCTTTATTTTGCTTTTAAAACACTTCCTAATGTTTCTTGCACAAATTAGAAATCTTGGATTGAGTGTTGGAATCTTTGCAGGATGAAGTCCTCTGCCAATTTAAAGCAAGTTGGTGTCCCATGCTCTGTGAGCCCAGGTGAGAGAACCAAGTGTTCAGAACAGTGGAATAAATGGTTAAAACAAATGAAATTTACTATCTAGGACCTGTTAACAGCTGAGGCTTTTTCCACACCTGGACCTCTGTGCAACTGCCTACTGCCAAAGGTTGTTCCTAAACAGCTCTGCTCAGATCTGATCCTGTGGTTGTTCCCAACTTCTTCCTTCCACCCCAGGAGATGGAAGCCTCCATGAGACTGCTCTGCACGTCTTCCCATCCTTCCACACCTCCAAAAGTGAGTATGGGATGTCCTTTCCTTTATTGTCCAGCTTAGTCCATTCCTTGAGGCAGGAACAAAACTTCTCCCTTCCTTTGCCTGCCAGCACTCAGATGTGGTGCCTCCAGCAGCGTCAGGGGAATGTTCCTGGCAGCTCTTCTCTCTGTGAGGATGGTTTTAACATCCATGGCTGTGTTCTCTGTGATGCTTTATGCCTTCATATGAACCAGGTGTTCAGCATGCTCAGGAAATGCTGCTCCATCAGGTCAGTGGAAGTGGCAGGTGCTCACTCTGCACTTCCTTGTGCTTTAATGTGAGGTGACATGCCTGGTTCTGAGGAGTTCCAACTTGTGATTGATAAACTTCAGATTATCTCTTTTAGATCAGGATGAAATGAGGGAGTTTGCAGCAGGAGGGGTTCCTGGAGAGGTATCTTGTGATGGTTCTGTGACCCAGGGAGCAGTAGAATGGCTTGAGTGGTTGTTCCTCCTGCAGGAAAGCTGTGGATTGCTGAGGTTTTGCTTTTTTTATGTTCATAAGGGTTTATTTACTGCCGGAGGTTTGTGGCTCCAACATCTACATATTTATCTTATTTTCAGTTCATAAAGAGGAGTTATAAAAAGGAGAATGACTTTTTACACAGGCATATAGTGATGGGATAAGGGGAAGCAGTTTTAAACTAAAAGAGGGGAGAATTGGATTGGATATTGGGAAGAAGTTTTTCCCTGTGAGGGTGGGCAGGCCCTGGCAGAGGGTGCCCAGAGAAGCTGGGGCTGCTCCATCCCTGGAAATGTTCCAGGCCAAGTTGGATGTGGCTTGGAGCAGCCTGGGACAGTGGAAGATGTCCCTACCCATGGGACAAGATAATGACCTAAGCTTTAAGGTCCCTTCCCACCCAAACCATTCTGGAATTCCTGATCCTTTTCCAGCCCCAGCTCTGCTGTGGGTCTGGGTGTGCAGCAGCTGGGCTGTTTGTTTACCACTCCCAGATAGGGCGATGCTTTTCTTCCTCTCTGTATGACCTGTGAAACAAACACTTCAAGGGACATTTATGTCACTGGGAACAGCTTGCCTGATGAATCAAAACAGACTCAGGCTCTGACAGCTCTGAAGTCACAGAAGCCTGTGGTTTAATACTAATACCAGCTTTACTTGAACCCCTCTCTGCAGCTCTGAGCTGAGTGGCTGGAACTACAGCCCTGCAAATTATTACTAATTAGGTAAAATGCTGGCAAGGCTCTATTTGGATATTTTGATCTTAAAGCACCTAATTTGAGGATTGGCTGGCACTAATCCTTTGCTGCAGCACTTGTGGGATGTGCTGAGACAGGATTTGGTTGTGCCTTGTTCATCAGATTCCCTCTGTGAAGAACCAGTTGTTCACTGCTACCAATGCATAGAGTTCAGAAAAAAATGCTTCCTCATAGTTTTGTTTTTAGTTGGCCTTTGGGACATCAGCTTCTAAATGTGGCCTTGGTTTGGTTCTGCACAGGTCAGCAAACGCCAGGCGTGGCAGCAGGGCTGAAAGCCGAGCTGTGCTCTGGGCACTCCAGGGCCCTGCCTCGCTTGGCAGCTGGCAGACATCTCCCCTGGCCTTCCCAGGGCCCTGCCACCTCTCCCTGGCTGCTCTGGCCCCTGCTTTCCCCAGCTTCCTTCTGGAATGACACAGCAGTGCCGAGGTGTGGAGCTGGGCAGCCAGAGCAGAGGAGCTGGCAGCACTGGAGACAGAAACATCGTCCCAGCTCCTGCTGTGAGAGCACAGGGCTCTGAGGAGGTGCTGCAGCAGGTCAGGCTCAGCCTGGATGCTGTGACACCTCCCAGGGATCAGAGTTTTGTGCAGCCTCACAAAACCCCTTTGTTTTTTCCTTCTCTTCTCCATGACATCAAACTAACAGTTCCCATTCTTGGGGTCCTTCCCTGCTCTAGTCTTCCACACAGTGGGGGTCAGAGGATAGGTTTGAAAAATCAGAGCATTGATAAACTTTCCATGAAATGCCAGAATCCCAGAATGGTTTGGGTGGGAAAGAACCTCAAAGGTCCCTTGTTCCACCCCCTGCCATGGGCAGGGACACCTCCCGCTGTCCCAGGCTGCTCCAAGCCCTGTCCAACCTGCCCTTGGACACTTGCAGGGATCCAGGGACAGCCACAGCTGCTCTGGGCACCCTGTGCCAGGGCCTGCCCACCTTCACAGGGAAGAATTTCTTCCCAGTGTCCCACCTAGCCCTGCCCTCTGGCAGTGGGAAGCCATTCCCCTGGTCCTGGCACTCCAGGCCCTTGGCTAAGGTCCCGCTCCAAACGCAGTGATATTTTCTCCTCCCTCACCTCTAGGAATATTCCAGCAGGCTAAGAAACTTACATGGAAACCAGTTTTACTCAGAATTATTCATATTTGTGTGTACATAGACTTACCTTCAGTGTGAATTAGAAATAACAGCCTTGGGAGATTCATGAAAATGTTCCAAAAATGCCAACAGCAGCAGCAGCCGAAACATCCTTTCTTGGTTGTGTTGTTTCTTCTTGATCTGCTGGATGTTCCTGCTTTCCTTGCTGGAAAGCAGGATCAGGTGGCAGTGCCAGGGTGGGCTGTGGCCTGTTAACACAGGTCTGTTCACCCTCCATCCCTGTGCACAAACAGAGCTGAGCCACAGGGTGAAACGTCCTCTGCCTCCAAGGCTGGAATTCCCTGACCTTGGAAGAGGCTGTGCCCCCCACCATGACCTGTAACTCATGGGTCTGCTGTAGCCCAGCCCCTGGCACTCGGGCACTGAGCAATCCCTGGCTGGTTCCAGTGCCATTCCCGCAGGGAGCAGAGCGCAGCGTGACCAGCAGCGCACGTGTGCCCTTTCCTCCTGCATCTTCCCAAGGAACACGTGTGCTTCCTGGCTGAGCCCCAGGCACTTGGAGCCTGACAGACAGACAGACAGGAGGACACCTGGGGCAGGCACTGACCTGAGCCTGTTCCTGGGTGAGGAGTGCTGTAAACACGACATTTCAGATGTGTGCTCTGGAAACTATGCAGCAGGATCAGACTGGCAGCCAGAACTGCCTGTGAGGTGGGTCAGAGGAAGGTTTGATGTCCAAAAAAAGAGCAAGGGAGCTGGAGAAAGGGCTGGAGCACCAGGGGCAGGTGAGGGAGCTGGAAAGGGGCTCAGCCTGGAGTCCAATAAGAAAGGGAATTGTTTTAAAGTATTTTGCCTGCAGGGTCCTGGTGCTGTTTCTCTTGGGAGGGAACTGAGCATTTTAGGGGTATTAGATGTTAGGAGGGAATTATTGACTGTGAGGGTGGGCAGGCCTGGCACAGGGTGCCCAGAGCAGCTGGGGCTGCCCCTGGATCCCTGGAAGTGCCCAAGGCCTGGTTGAAGCAGCCTGGGATACTGGAATGTGTCCCTGCCGTGGCAGGGGTGGCACTGGATGGGCCCTAAGGTCCTTTCCCACCCAAACCATTCTGGGATTTTGTTTCTTACATTGGAAATGAAAGGTGCTGGCTCTCCTGGCTGTGCAGGACACGTGGGATATGGGAAAGGGGAGCTGTGTGAGGCAGGAAATGCACCTTTGAAATGGGGTTAGTTGGCAGATTGGGGGAGTTTCCTAGAGAGATGCTTTCAGATGCTGTGCAGAGCTCAGGGATCAGCACAGAGCCTGGTCACTGCCCCTCTGCAGCCACTCCTGACCTTCGGGCTGCTCCTTGGACAGCTGGGCAGAAAACAGCATGGGAAGAATGAGCTGCTGTCCTGGTCTCTGGACAGCCCTGTCCAGGGAAGGTGCTTTGCCCAGCAGGCAGCTCCTTCTGCTGGGTTTTAACCTTCTTCTGTGGCCAGGTCTGCATTTAATCTCTCTTGGCTCCTTGTATTTTGGTTTAGGAAATTCATCCTGGAGAATTGTTAGGAAGAGCAAAGCAAAGGTTCTCCTAATTATCCATGTCTGTTATTTCAGTGCAATAATAACAGGACATGTTTTACAGTATTTCACCCGCAGGCTGTAATGCACAGGTTACCAAACACAAGGACTCTCCTATTCCTAAAAAAGCCATTTCCCTCTCCAGACAGTGCATCTCCAAGTGCACCACAACAGGGTCCTGGAGCTGTTTCTTGGGAGGGAGCTGGGCACCTCAGGAGACCTTTCCCAAGACTCAGGGAAGCAGCCCAGGGATGTCGGTGAAAGGCCAGCTTGGCAGATCAGTTTTCCAAGAGACATTCCTGTCCCCCCAGCTTCCTCTCTTAAAGGCTCCTGGAACGGGATTGCTTTTCTCAGTGTTCCACAGGCACTGCCCAGCTCTCAACTAGCTGGGGGAAAATGTGTTTCTTTGTGTGCTGAAATTGCTCATTTTCTGGTGCTGCACCAGGGACACAGCCAGGCTGCTGGGAGGCTGCTGGCAGGGCACAGGGGAGATGGCACTGGTTAAACCAGGGCTTTTCCTCTCCTGGGCTGCTGCCTTGGGGTCCCTGCAGGCTCCTGAGCCTGGCCCATCCCATTTATCATGGACTCACACTGATGGTTTGGGCTGGGAGGGACCTTAAAGCTAATCCAGCCCCATCCCTTGCCATGGCTTCCAGGGTACTCCAAGCCCCATCCAGCCTGGCCTTGGGCACTTCCAGGGACCCAGGGGCATGCACAGCTTCTCTGGCCACCCTGTGCCAGGGCCTCAGCACCCTCATAGGGAAGAATTTCTTCCCAATATTTAATCTGAATCTCTCCTCTTTTAGTTTAAACCCCTTCCCTGCCTTGTCCTGTCAGCAGGCTTAGGATTTTTTCTTGACAGAGCATTGCCTCTCCCCTGTGAGTTTTGGTCTTCAGGGTTCTGGAAATTATAAAGTAAAATAATAATGGAAAGCCAAAATGCAGTCAGGTCCCAGTGACTACAGCACTGCCATTCCTTTGGCTCCGTGCAGGGAGGCTTTGGCCAGGGGTGGGCACTCACAAGTTCAGAGGTCACACACCAGAGCCCCATTCTGGGGTTCAGATCATTCTCTTTCTCATTGGGGTGTTTTTTCCTGTGTATCCAAGTTGTCACCCTCTGCACAGCCCTGTGGTTTGCCACGGCGTGAAGGCAGAGCTCTCACCCTGGTGCCTCTCTCCCCAGGGCAGGAGTGGAGCAGTGCCTGCAGGGATCCCCTACCGCAGAGCCACTCGGCCCAGGCCCAGCCCCCAGCTCTCGCAGGAGGAAGCCAAGAGAATCGCCAGGATCTTCTCTGCTCAGCTCTCCAAGAAGGAATAGTGCTGCCCAGAGACCCTGCACAGCACAGCTCCCTCAGCCAGGCAGAGCCCCCCAGGGAAGGGCAGGAGGAGGCCACAGCTTTCAGGCTCTGCTTTTAGTTTGCCTCATGGGTTGGTTAATTAAGTCCCCTGTTTAGAAGGGCTTAAAGCCTGTGGTCACCCACAGGGAGCTGTGTCCTGTAGGGGCAGGTCCCCAGTGAGACACACCCCTGTGGGTAACCCATGACCTGTTTTCTGCTCTCCAGCTAGTCCAGTTTTAGGAATTATTCCTGTGAAATGGCCCTTTCAAAAATAGTTGGTGCGCAGCACAATTCTCTGTTTCCTCAGAGAATTCCTGTGTGAACACACACCAAGGGCACTGTAAAATCTGTTGGGTGTACAAAAGAGGGTGACTAGAAAGATGAGACTTTTATATTTATATTTAAATTATTTTTGTACACCTTTCAGAGAACAGAGTTTGATGCCAGCAGAGCTCAGTTATTTTTGTACTGCTCTCTCCAATGTTTGTTTCAATAAAATTCCCGTTTTCTTGTCAGCCTGTGCAAAGTGTCCCTATGCCAGGGCAGGAACTTTTCCTCAACAGTAGACAGGAGTCTCTCCCACACGAGCTTCCAGGTCAGAGAAATGCTGCTGGAAGCTGGGGTGGCCAGGAGCACATGGAAAGAGCAGGGCTTTGCCAAGCAGTCGAGTATCACCCTGCAGCACAGCCCCATGTGGGCTAAGTCACTTCCAATCTGAGCTGCTTTTCAAGCCACGCCTGGAATTCAGGATTTAAGCAGCCAAAGGATCAGCATCCCTTTTTTCTCCCACTTCTGCAGCATTGCTTTTCCCAGGGGACACCCTGAACGCGTCAGTCACTGCTGGCACAGCTTGCCCTGTGCTTGTGGCCCCTTTCCCTGCCCTTGCTGGCTGGGCATGGAAGGCAAAGGCAACCAGTGTCCCCTGGAAGGACAGCAGTGACGTGCAGGCTGCTTTCTCCTGGTGGCATCCCAAAAAAGACTGGGGCAGGATGCCAGCTGGGCTGGGCTGGCTGCCACAGAGGAGGTCACAGCACTGCCCCCGAGCTGCATCTTGGGCATGAGGTAAACAGCGTCTTCCTTTCAGGTTTGGGTCAGCCGTGGAGCCGGGCAGGAAAACAAGGCAGGGGCCAGCTGGAGAGGGCTGTTGGTGCCAGGCAGCTTTGTCTGGAGCCCAGGGATGGGGCAAAGGTGGCTCCAGGTGTCAGGACCTCATGCACAGCGAGCTCAGGTACGAGTGTGGAGGCTCACGGCACATCCTGAGCGACCCTTCTGCGTGTGGGGCTAACGAGCACCAAGGGTTAAACACACAGAGTTTAAAAAAGGAGGAAAAGGGGCCTTTCTTCACTCCACCTTGGCCTCCAGCCTCCTGTCCTGAGCCCAGCCCCTCCCGGCAGCCTCAGAGCCAGTGCCCAGCCACACTCTGAAGGTGCCATGGGTTTGGTAGTGGATTTCACCCCAAGGTGCTCACCCAGCTCCATGGGAGCTTGGGAACACGTTCCACCATGCAGGGACAATCCTGCTGGGAGCTCAGCAGCTCTCTGGGATAGATTGAGGTTCATGGTTTGTGTCGGCCAAAGGGGTCCAGCCTGCCCTGCACAAAGAGCTCAGCGCTGCACTGCCCCCAAACCACTTGGTAAGCTTTGGGGTGAGGGTTTTCTGCATCTCGTCCTTCCCAGAGTGGGTTTTAGGGTAAAACCCGACATTCCTCCCCAGTCCAATGCAGGGGGTCTGGGCAGGACCCCCTTCCCCGTGCCTGAGCCCCGGAGGGGCAGAGGGCTGAAGCAGCCACTGGGTGCCAGGTGACCCAGTCCCATCAAGTGAAATGCCACCGGGGGAACACTGTTTTCCTGTCACCCGATCCTGGCTGCTGGAATGTCCTGGGTGCTATATAAGGGTGGGGCCAGGGGCCGGCTCTCAGGCACTGCCTGGGCAAGGCAGGAGCTGGAACACCGGGGTTCCTACGGTGAGGGCACGGAGGGACGTGGCTCCGGGCAGGTCACTGGGGGGGAGATGATCTCACCCAGCATCCCCTGTTGTGGCTGGGGTGGGATAGGGAAGGGTGGGCATTGGTGATCCCATGCTGAGAAGCCCCTGCCTCAGCTTCCCTGCGGTAGAAGGGAGCAGACAGGGCAGGATATGGATTTTGGGACTGACCAAAGGCACCAAGAGCCGCCACAGCACATCATCATCACCTCGGTCGCCGAGTAGGACAGCCACGTGAAGCCCTGTTCTGACGCACGCCGCTGGCTCCCCCACAAACCCTCCTCTCCTTCCAGCCCCTGTGCCACCATGGTGGGTCTGAAGCCCCCCGAGGTGCCCCCACCGGCCGCCGTGAAGTTTGTCAGCGCGGGGATGGCAGGCTGCATCGCCGACCTGTGCACCTTCCCGCTGGACACCGCCAAGGTGCGCCTGCAGGTACGATCCCAAACCCCGGGCAGAGGGAGCCCCTTGCGACATGACCTGCGACTGCCCCGGAGCTGGGCACTCCTGGTGGGGAGCAGAAGGTGGGGTGACACCCTGGGCACCCCGCAGATCCAGGGCGAGGTGACGATCCCCCTCGCACGGTCAGCTCGGTGGAGTACCGGGGCGTTCTGGGCACGCTGAGCACCATGGTGAGGACGGAGGGAGCCCGCAGCCTCTACAGAGGGCTGGCAGCCGGGCTGCAGCGCCAGATGAGCTTCGCCTCCATCCGTATCGGCCTCTACGACTCCGTGAAGCAGCTCTACACCCCCAAGGGCGCTGATAGTGAGTGTCCAGGGATTCCCTGTGCACCCCCTTCCTGAGGCACTGCCCTTTCCCAAAGAGGAACTCACCCTGGGGGCACAGCCCCCTGAGATGCCCCTCTGTGAGGCACACAGGCCGCTCACCCTGGGGTCCCTGCGGGGCTGGGGGTCCCGCAGGGCCGGGAGTCCCGATACCTGTTCTCTGCAGACACAGGCATGGCCACGCGGCTCCTGGCGGGCTGCACCACGGGCGCCGTGGCCGTGGCCTGCGCCCAGCCCACCGACGTGGTCAAGGTGCGGTTCCAGGCCAGCGGGGCCCAGTGGGACAGCGCCCGGCGCTACAGCGGCACCGTGGATGCCTACCGCACCATCGCCAGGGAGGAGGGCGTCCGCGGGCTCTGGAGAGGTGGGCCTGGGAAAGGGATGGGCCTGGGAAGGGGATGGAAATGGCGATGAGGAAGGGCAGAAGGACGGGGGCAGCAGGGCTGGGGCACCTGCCCAGGATGCTCCAGTCGGGGCTGTGAGCAGCAGTGCCAGCGCCACCACCCTCCCGCCCGCGCAGGGACGCTGCCCAACATCGCCCGCAACGCCATCATCAACTGCGGCGAGCTCGTCACCTACGACCTGCTCAAGGACGCGCTGCTGCGGGCGCAGCTCATGACAGGTGAGGACAGCCCAGGGGGGGACATGGCCGGGCGCCATCCCTGTCCCTGCAGCGTCCAACCCCCGGCTCTGTCCCTCCCTCAGACAACGTCCCGTGCCACTTCGTGGCCGCCTTCGGCGCCGGGTTCTGTGCCACGGTGGTGGCGTCCCCGGTGGACGTGGTGAAGACGCGCTACATGAACGCCAGCCCCGGGCAGTACCGCAATGCCCTGAGCTGCCTGCTGGCCCTGCTCATGCAGGACGGCCCCGCCGGCCTCTACAAGGGGTGAGTCGAGCACCTGCGAACACCCCAAACACCCCAACCCAGGTGCAAGACTTGGGGGGATCCCCGCTCTGGGGATGTCCCCGGCACGTCCCCTCAGCCCCGCTTTTGCCGGCACAGCTTCGTCCCGTCCTTCCTGCGGCTGGGCTCCTGGAACGTGGTGATGTTTGTGTCCTACGAGCAGCTGCAGCGCCTGATGGTGCTGGCACGGCCGGCGCTGGCCTGAGCCCCCGGCGCCGCGGCCGGCCCAGCGAGGCTCCCATCAATTATATTAATTGCCGGAGCGCCGGGGAGCAGCGGAGCCACACGCGCGGGGAGGGACCCGAGAGACGCGAGGAGGGAGGATGCTGCAGGAGGAGAAGCGTGGGAGAACAGAGGTTTTCAGAGAAGAGTTTTAAGGGACGGAGGAAAAACTGTTTGTTGGCTTTCCAGCCGGGAAGAGCAGCACTTCCCGAGGGCGGTGCTGTGGGCAGGCGGGACCAAGCTGAGGGCCAGGGAATTCCCGTTGTTCCTTACTGGCGCTTCCAATAAATCGCCCCTATGGGGTCTGATCACAGCTCAGGGTTTCTTTACCTTTTTGGGGTGTTCAGGGTCATTGTCCCAGCCCTACTTGTGACACCAGTCAGGCTGACATTCTCTATCCTTGCCGGTGCGCTGAACAACTTCCCATTGCTCTCTAATTATTCGGGTCATTGTCACAATCACGAACAGCAGCTCCGCCTTCTGCCCCTGCCGAGGCAGCAGATCCGTGACCCACGGCAATCTCTAAAGCCTCAAATGGTCCCTTTTAGGACAGTGAAGATGTACATCCTAAGCAGGGAGAGGACGCAGAATTCCCTTTCCCTGTTTCC
>NC_044571.1:115156711-115307910 GCF_901933205.1 Camarhynchus parvulus
GGTGGTATTTTCTCGGCAGGAATGCAATTTCTCATACAAAGGCAGACCTGGCTGCTTTGGGTTTGTTTATTTTTCTAGGAGTTGCCTTACACCGTGATGTTCCTCACAACTGAGCACTGTGATGCCAACAGCAGCGATACAGAAAACCACTCTGGGGCAGAGCAGCAGAAAAAGCCACCTCTAGACTTCCCAGAGATACAACAGGAGAGCCCTCAGTGCAATCCTGGTGAGTGAAGTGGAGCTGGCACACGACCATTCTGTACTTACCTTTCAACGGAGTCAATAGTGAAACAGAACAAATCTCTCTTGTAGTCGAGGCTCCTCGAGGTGCACCTGTAGATGCTGCCGAGTGTCTTTGAGCAGCCAGAGCAGAATAAGGTTTCTACTAAGCTGTAAGTAAGAAATAACATTGATTCAGAAAAAAATAAAAGGAAGCACCTCACCCCATCCCTTTCCTTAAAAAAAAAAATAACAATTCATTGTAATTTTTTTAAGCATTCAGTCTTGCTTTACACAGTGTAAATTACGAACACTCATCTTTCAGCCTGAATTTGCAGCAGCTCCTCAGGCTGACTGACCTCAGCAAGACCAGATCAAAATCACTAAAGATCAGATTCACTAAAGATCAGAATCACTAAACTGTGGAAGGGACCTTAAAGCTCATCCAGTGCCATCCCTGCCATGGCAAGGACACCTCCCACTGTCCCAGCTGCTCCAAGCCTGGCCTTGGGCACTGCCAGGGATCCAGGGGCAGCCACAGCTGTGCCAGGGCCTCAGCACCCTCCCAGGGAAAAACCTCTTCCTGATACTTAATCTAAACCTTCCTTCATCCTAAGGCCATTCCCCTTGTCCACCACTACATGTCCTTGTGAGAAATCCCTCTGCCTCAGGCCACAAAGTACACACCACACAAATAAGTGTTCCAGGGGCACACCAGCACCGCGGGCCCTCCACCGGGCCTGTCCCCGGGAACCCCCGACCTCCCCGTGGCTGTGCCCAGCCACGGCCGGCCCTCACCATCCGCACTCGCCGGGCAGGTTGGAGATCTTCCGCTCCGGGTCCACGGCGACGCTGGCGGCCACACCTGCAGCAGGAGGGAAGGAGGGAAGGAGAGAAGGAGGGAAGGAGGGAGGCATGGCGGCCGTGAGGGGAGGCGCGGGGCGGGGGGCCGGCACTCACTGCGCAGCAGGATGCAGCCGCTCTCCTCGTCGTTGGACACCCAGCTGGACGTGTCGCCCACGGGCCGCCGGCAGCCGGCACACAGGAACACCATGGGCATGGGCGCCTCGTCCGCCCGCTCCCGCTCCGCCCGGCCGGCGCCCGGCTCCAGCAGCGACAGCGACTGCTCCAGCGCCGGGCACAGCGACAGCGGGTCCTGCCCGCCCGCCGAGGCGCCGGCCCCCAACATCGCCTTCGAATCGCCCGCCGAGGAAGCGGCAGCGACACCGGACATGGCCCCGGAACCGTTCCCAGGGCCGGCCCCGGAACCGCTCCCGGAGCCGCCGCAGCAGCGAGGCTGCCCCGGAACTGCTCCCGGAGCCGCCTCAGCGCCGCCCGTGCGCGTTTAGACCTCGTAAGGTCGTGCGAGCAAAGCAAAGGATGTGGGCATTCCAGTCCATGAAGCGTTTTATCAAGTCACTGCTAAGTCAGAGAACTTCCCGAGCTGGAAGGGCCCCACAGGGACCATCCAGTCCCGTCCCTGTTCCTGCCCAGACACCCCAACAACCCCACCCTGAGTATCCCTGGAGAGCTCTCCAAACACTCCTGGAGCTCTGTGGGGCCGTGCCCATTCCCTGAGGAGCCTGGGCAGTGACCAGCACCCTCTGGGGATGAACCTTTCCCTGAAATCCAGCCTAAACCCCTCTAGACCCAGCTGCAGACGTTCCTGGGTGCTGTCCCTGGTCACGGGGAGCAGAGCCCGGAGCTGCCCCTCAGGAGGAGCCGCAGCCCCGGTGAGCTCTGACCTCAGCCCCCTCCAGGCTGGACAGGCCCTCGGCCACGCCTGGTGTGGCCCCTGCAGAGCCAGCCCTTCCCGTCAGACACATTCGGGAACGTTTTCCAGACCGGCCGTGTCAGGAGCTCCCAGGACAGAGCACTGCTCTGAGGGAAGGGCCTGCCTGTGATCCAGCTGGCACTTGTCCACACTGTCCCTCGGTTACAGGGCGCCCGCCTCAGTTTAAAACATCCTGAGGAATAATAACACGAGTTACTGTCTCACGGATGTTTCCAGTCCCCAGGAGTCCTTGAGCCGCGGGACCCCGAGCGATTGGCACAGGCACGGGTTGTGCAATTCCCTTTCTGAGGGCAATGCAGCACAGTGAGGCAAAGCACTGGGTCGGAGTTCTGGGCTGGCTGAAAAGGCACCACTGACATGGCCAACAGCACAAACTCCTCCGAGTACTTCTGGTCTTACGAATATTACTGGGATTACATAGATCCAATTCCAGTAGATGGAAGCAAGCTGAAGGTTAATAAATGTAAGTATTGTGGAGTGGTAGGTGCTAATGTAGCACAGGGGAAATGTCGCTTGTCTCACTGACCTGGTTTTGTTTCCTTGCAGTAGAGTCCATGCCAGTGCCTGGTTTGTGTGAATGGGTGTTTGCCTTTAGGCTGGATAATTACTAACAAACACTCTGGGCTTTATCTTACAGTATCTGAAGCTGTAAGACTGCTGACACTAATTCTTGCTTACAAGGACAGGTGGTCTTTTGGGGGTCATTTGCTGAGGGGAAATGTGATTACTTGGGAATCTGTAGTGTGGGGATGCTAGTTACCTGTGTGCTACTGCCACCAAAGTTCACTGAAGGAGCAGAGGTTTTCATAAAAACTCTGTGTTTTCATCCTGGGACGAGGCTGACATTGCAACTGGTAAGCATTCAGACTTTTAGTAAAGGAAATGTACGTTTCCACTAGCCAGGAACAATAAGCTGCAAACATATTCTTTGAGCTTCCCTCCCATCCCTGAGGATGGCTGAAACTGTTCAGATGCAGATTCAGAGACTAAAATTGTTTTTCCCAAGGTTATTACAGTGAAATTATTATATATCCCAGGAAAATGTGATGGCCTTTCAGAATATCTTCATTCTCTCTCACTAACAATGCAAGAAGCTGCCTTTCTGGTGGTGAAGGTTGAATTCTGTGGTAGGAGCTGCTTGTCCTTCGCTTGCTCGGACAGCAGTAGGGAAAAGGAGCAGAAACTTCCTCTAGAAAAGCTTTTCTGTGCATTCAGGTCAGCCAAGGGTTTATTGCCTCCAAACTTAGAGCACCACACCTTAAAGAAAGTGGTGTGAATATCCACATCCCTCCATACAGAAAATCTTGCTCTCTAATACTGCAGAGCAACATTTGGTGCTGCTGGGACCAGGAGCAGCTCATCTCATTCTCTTGATTTTGAAGTTAAGGCAGATGATTAGCCCCAGATTCCACCAGGGAAACCCCAAACTGCTGAGCTGAGCGAGATGTAAGTCTCTGGCACGTGGCTGGCGTAGCAAAACCCAAAAACCAGGAATAAACTTTTCCCCTGATGTCTGCTTCATAACATTTTCCTACCACTTGGATCACCTGGTGCACAGCAGAGGTGGCACTTGTGTTACAGCACTTCCCTCCCTGGCAATTCACAGGGCATTTTTCCTCAGCTGCCTCTTGAAATCTGTAGAAACTGTGCTTCTGAGACAAGATGCTCGCTCTCTGTTAAATTACATTTAAATTTGTTGACAGTTTTGTGGAGGAATAGAGAGTGCATCCTCTTGCTACTATTATCCTTCCTCCTCCAGAAAATCCCAGTGGGAGAACAGTGGCTTACAAGTTCTAATGAAAACACCAAGGGAAACAATTCCGCAGCTGCTTGGGATCTTTCACTGCTTGGAGTCAAAGTACCGGTCAAGCAATGAATATACTTTGTCTGTCCTTGCACAATATTTACATTCCTATACCTAGAGAAGCTGCTGCTGGGATTATTGGCTTTATGTGCTCTCAGTTTTGCCTCCTAGGGGGTTTTTAAATTCTTTTAATGTGAAACAGAGACCTGAATCTCTGCACTTCTTTTCCTCTGTTACGTGGCTGGTCCCTGAAACTTGTTGAGACTGAATTTGTCTCATAAAAATGAATCTAAACCCAGATAAAAAGCCGTGGTCGTGCTTTCTATTTGTAGTGTTCTGCATCTCTCCGATTTTGTACGAAAATAATGAAAAATCTTAATTGGCCCATGATCTAATTGGTTATTTAAAAGCATGCGCACACACATGCACAAAAGGTGATGGTAAAATTTAGCAGTAGGAAAGCTTTTTATAGATTGGGAAAATATGAAAATACATTATTCCAGTTAAAAACCAAACCAAACAAACAAACAAAAAAAAGCCACCAAACAAACCAAGAAGACCAAACAAAAGCAAGCAAACAAATAAACAAAACCCAACTAAGTGCAGAATTTAAACCCAGGAAATTTTGGTTCAAGCTCCACCGGAGCCCTGGAGCCAATTTATTTAGCTTCAGTGAATTCCATGAAATCTATTAAAACTGTTTTTAAAAGATAAAGCCAAAATAGCTCTGACAGGGAATTCTATAAATCCAAACTCTTAATTTCTGTCCCAGTGGTGTGGAACACTTCAAAGCTTTGGGCTTCTCAAAATGTCCCTGGGCAAGGGAAGAATAAAATAGGCTGCCCCTGCCCACTGATATTTCTCAGCAGCCCAGTCCAAACTCAGGTTTCTGATAAGGGCAGAGCTGGGCCAGCTCTAGTTTTGAGTTTAAAAGGAGCTGGACAAATTCCCTTAATCTCTTTGTGGCTTTGATGCCAACACATCCTGAACTTTTTCACAAAGAAACGCTCAATCCAACATACCGGACCTGTTTCAGAGAACACAATGTTTTCTGTACTTTCAGAGGGAAGATTTATTTCATCTCTGTCAATATTTGCCCCTGGAGCCAGTGACCCTTCTTTTTCCACCTCGTCTGCTGTGAATCCAGGGCAGGACACTCAGACTTCCCAAGGGCACCAGGAAGCAGCCCCAGGAGGGAGCGTTTGTGGAGCAGTGGCCAAAGGTGCCACAGTGGGGATGGGAGCAGATTCTCAGTGAGGCCAAGGCTCAGGCAATCCAGCTGGCACAGCACTGGAGCCTGCCTGAGAGAGCAGCTCCCTCTGCTCCCTCTGCTCCCCCAGCCAACTCACCCTGCCACTGTGGGCACACTTGGGCACGGGCAGTCTGTTCCTCAGATAAACTGTGTGCTCCTGGCAGAGCAGGCAGCACCTTGCACTCCTCCACGGAGGCTGCAGGGCAAGGGGCACCTTCCCTTCCACTGCCCTGATGTGCTGGCAGGGGCACAGGCCCTGTGCAACAAACCCCCCTTGCTATTTCTCCTGGTGTAAAACGCTTCCAGGGCTGGGATTCCCTCCCTGAGGGCCTCTCCCTAAAGAGCCTGCAGGATTAGGCAGTGACCGCTCAGGCTTCCTGCCCTGTGGTTGTGTAACAGGAGCCACGTTCAGTTATCTGCACAGGTCTGGGCACCGGAACACTGCAGAGGCTTTTCCCTCCCTCATCCCCACTGCTGGAGGCTCCCAAGACCTTTAACAAATTGGCACTTTGACCTCTCTCTCTGAAAGGAGAAATGAGTCAGATGACATACCTGTAGTAGGGAGGGTAAATCACCTTGCTGTGTTTTATTTCTGCTGTGCCAAATGACAGAACCCCTCTGCTGTGCCCACAGACTCCATCGTCATCGCCTTCTGGGTCGGCCTGGCCGCCTTCGTGACGTTCCTTTTCCTTGTTCTGCTGTGCATGTCCTGCTCTGGAGCAACGCCAGCCAAGTGAGTACAACCAGAGATAAAGCAAGAACAGTCAGAGATAAAGCAAGTGGATACCAGTGTGAAAAATAACCTGTGGGAAACACTCACTGCCTCGAGTGATGCAGCCGTGCCACAGAACGTTCATAACTGCACAGAGATGAAGCTTTTCCTGTCAGTATTTGGCTGCAGGGTCTCTTGACCCACTGCTCCTGCTAAGGCATTTGCCCACTGCTCTTCCTTTTCTGATCAGGAAAATTCAGCTCAGCAGGCTGGGCAGAGATTCAGGATCAGGTCACAAGCAAGCAGAGGGAAACAGCAGTCAGAAGGAGCACTAATATTCCCATTTATTGGCACCCTAGGGCCTCTGGCATGCTCACAAAAGGTAACAAAAACAATTTACAAAAAGGCAGTTTACCCAAATAAACCACAAAGCAGGAGGCAGACTAACAACACAACAGACGAGGAAAGGGACATTAAATTGCAGGGTAACAGAGGCATGTTAGCAAAAATTTACTCTTCCTAAAAAAGTGGCAGGAGAAGTCTGTGTACATGAAAATCTCAGAGTGTTTGCAAGACTTAAACAAAGTATTGATTTTTAAAGTTTTTTTCACTTTTTCATCATGTTACTGAGCAAAAAAATACTTGGCTCAAAAATACACATATTTATCCCTCATGTATTCAATTTTGGCCATCAAAGGAGCCACTGCAAACAAGGCAAGTCTAGAAATGTTTTCTGGAGTGCCCAGAAATCATTAATGCAAAACAGCATTCAGTGAGATTTGTTTAGGCTTTGAAACCATCCTATATTGTCATTTTCCTAGGCTTGAAACATACAGTGAGAAAACAGTTTTAGGACTGAAGAAACTACTAAACCCAGTCACACACAAAACTCGCCCTTTTTGGTCAAGTTCTGTTTGTTTTCTCAGCCCCACTTCAATTCCACTCCCCCCAGTTCCAGCAGCAAAGCCCAGTGTGGTGCTGGGAAGAAGCCACCAGTGTAAACCTGCACGCCCTGCCCTGCCACCCCCTCTGCTGTGTCACCCAGCCCTGCCCTTGGCATGCCAATGGCCCGGTGTCTGTAAGGAACCTCCCGTCCCTTTCCTGGGGATAATCCCGATGTAGCCACGCAGCAAACGCCCACTCACGTCAGCGGCCAAGGCTGGAGAGCTTTCACCTTCATCCCTTCTGTGCTCATCCATCTCTGCCAGCCCAGGGACACCGGGCCCCCTGTGCTCTCCCAGATCACCCATGTCCTGCTGAGAGGAGGCAGCTGCTCTGGGCACCCTGTGCCAGGGAACAATTCCTCATTGCCAAGATCCCACCCATCCCTGCCCTCTGGCACTGGGAGCCATTCCCTGTGTCCTGTCCCTGCAGGCCTTGTCCCCAGTCCCTCTGCAGCTCTCCTGGAGCCCCTTCAGGCCCTGCAAGGGCTCTGAGCTCTCCCTGGAGCCTTCTCCTCTCCAGGTGAGTAGCCCCAGCTCTCCCAGCCTGGCTCCAGCCCTGCAGCAGCTCCGGGGCCTCCTCTGGGCTTGTTCCAACAGCTCCACAGATTTCTTGTGCTGGACCCCAGGGCTGGGGCAGCTCTGCAGGTGGGGTCTCCCCCGAGTGGGGGAGAGGGGCAGAATCCCCCTCCCCTCCTTTGATGCAGTGTAGCTGCAATTTTGGCTGTGCCCAACATCCCTCTCCTCCCCCAGGGGCTAACACCAAGGGTGAGCTCCCTTGGCAAGGGCTCAGCGCCCTCCAGAGCAGAGTCCTGGTTCTTACCTGCACATCTGCACAGAAACAAGGCAGAGACTGCCAGCTGTCTCCCCAGAGGCCTGTGCCACAGCTGAATCCTGAGACACGGAGAGCTCCTGGACTGGAATCCATGATCCAGCACACACTTCCCTGCAGTTCCCGATGATGTGGCGCCAGTTTTGGTGGGAGGGTTTGGGAGAGCGGGAAGGCTGATGCCTGTACAAGCCCTGCAGGGAGGGATCCACGTCCCAGGCCCTTTTGTCAGCACTGCACCATCCCACAGAAATAAGAGAAAAGAGACTACAGATTCCAAACCCATCTTCCTGCCAAGGCAGCTGATGATCACTCTGCTGGGATGCAGACCATTAATATTTGCCTCAGTTATGTGTATTATCCTCCAGCATGAAAGGCTTTTTCAGGTGTATCTTAGCTTCAGGTCTGCGATTCTGCTGGGCCGAGGTCAGTTCTCCAGCTGATTTTGAAATATGGATAGCTAGCTGGTGGTATTTGGCTGCTGGATAGACAGAAAAGAAAACACCCTGTTTTGGTAAGAATTTTTTTTTTTTGTCTTGCCTCTGTCAAACAAAGAGGCAAAGATGTCTTGAATACACGGGCAGCATAGCTGTTCGGCTGAGCTCGTCTAGGTTCGGCTGAGCTCGGCTCGGTTCGGCTGAACTCGGAGCCGTTCGCTGCGTTCGGCTGAGCTCGGCTCGGTTCGGCTGAACTCGGAGCCGTTCGCTGCGTTCGGCTGAGCTCGGCTCGGTTCGGCTGAGCTCGGAGTTGCTCGGCTCCGTTCGGAGCAGCTCGGTTCATTTCGGCTGAACTCGGAGCCGCTCGCTCCATTCGGCTGAGGTCGGCTCCCTGAGGGCGGGAAAGCGGCGCCGCCTCAGGTTAAACACACAAACCTCGATGCTCTCCTGATGCCGCGTCCCGCGGGCGGCCCGGCCGTCGCACTGTCAGGAAAATTAATCCAAGACACCGTAAGTTTATGTCCAAAAGGAGACACTGGAGTCCTGTAACTTTATTTGAATAAAGGGAGAGGCCATGGGCATTTCCCATGGGGTGTCTCAAGTTGCTGGAGGACGCAGCCTCCTTTTTACCCTCATTTCTCGGACTCATTTCCCTCTGTCTTCCCCATCGGCTGAGGTACTTGAGAGGTACAAACTTCCCCAAGTCGCCTAATACAGACCACCTTCTGACGTGCATCTTCTTCTTCTTTGTGTCCGTGTTCTTTTTCTTCAAGTCCAGGAACTCAGCACGAGCTTGGGTGAGCAGCAGTATCTGTCAATTAGTGGAATTCCTCTGGAATTTACGGTTCCGTTCATTACTTCTTTCATCTCTCAGTGTCTGGGTTTGCCTACCAGCAGCCCCAGTTTGTTTGTAGACGCCTCCTTTTCATTCCTTTCAGCACGGCCACGAACGGCAGCGCGGGCTCGGGCAGGAGCTCATTAGGCAGTGACTGCGCTCGCGCTAATTAACGGGCACGAGAGCACCCGGGGCAGATCCCGGTGCAAGGACCGAGCGCTTGCCAGCGGAATGTGTTGGAATCACTGTGCGATCCCAGCGTTAGAAGTTTGGGAATGCTGCGGGACGTGCTCAAGGTGTCAGTAATGTTTTTTAAAGAAAGCCACCAAGGAGCGGTGGAAGAAAACAATAAATAATATTGCCTATTTACTCTCAGTGTCTTTGCCTTTTGTGATGTTGGCCGGCTCCACGGGGGTAAATTAACCTCAGGAGGAGCTTTTGCTGCTGTTCTTGCTCGTGTGTTGGAATACAGCAGCGTCCTTGTCACTTCACACATCGGGAAATACAAATTCAGCAGAATTTCAGTTCGTCTGAGCTCGGTTCGCTTCGGCCGAATTCGGTTAGGGGAGGTTCGGCCGAGCTCGGCTGGGTTCGGCTAAACACGGTTCGGTTGGGCTGAGCTCGGCTCTGTTCGGCTGAACTCGGAGCCGCTCGCTCCGTTCGGCTGAGCTCGGCTCTGTTCGGCTGAACTCGGAGCCGCTCGCTCCGTTCGGCTGAGCTCGGCTCGGTTCGGCTGAACTCGGAGCCGCTCGCTTCGTGCGGCGCGGCTCCCTGAGGGCGGGCAAGCGGCGCCGCCTCACGTTAAACTCGCCCAGCTCGGGGCTTTCCTGCTGCCGCGTCCCGCGGGCGGCCCGGCCATCGCACGGACACGACCGGGAGCGCGGGCGGGACAGGAGCTCATTAGGCTGTGACCGCACTCGCGCTAATTAGCGCGCACCACAGCAGGCAGCTGCATCGGCCGAACTCGGCTCGGTTCGGCCGTTCGGCAGAGCTCAGCTCGGTTCGGCTGAGCCCAGCTAGATTCGCCTCACAGATTTCCTGACTGCAGCCCCTCGGAATTCTACGTGACACAAACTGCAGCCTCCAAAAGGCTTGCGGGTTTGTAAAGAAATGTAATTTTAACTCAACTCTCGGGACAGAGCTGAGGGCTTCTTTAGGATAAGAATATTTACACATACAAGCAATTCCTTCATTTGTATCTCAAATTTATTTAACCCCCCCAAATTTCCATCCATATCACAAGCAATGTGCAGCTCTAGTTTTTCCCTGTACACTATTTGTACAAAGGATCTGGGCACAGCACACACTGTGATTCAATTGAATAAATCCTGGTTTACAATTCAAAGGTTCTCACTGTGGCACTGCGTGTTTGCAGGTCTGGACACACAACTGCCCTCACCACCACACTGAAGAACAATGGATCAGATTTCCCTGAGAGTTCCCAGTAAAATTCATGGATAATCACTGAGCAGAAAATCCTTTGCGGTTTGGTTCCATCTCTCACCTGTTCCGGGCAGAGGGAAGATGAGTTTGTGTCACACGTGGCAGCAGCAGCCATGGATCAGGGCTTTATTTATTTTATTTTATTTTATTTTTAAAAAGGGTAATAAAAATAAACCACATCTGATATAAATGTCTTTAAAAGCCATTCAAGCTTTTTAAACCCAAGCAGACCGTCCTGATTCCCGAGTCCAGTCTGCCTCTGTCTCCTCGTTCTTCGCACTCACACCCCATTGTGGGGAGCTCTGCAGCCTTTTATTCCTGTCCTGTATTAGAGAGAGGATGGATACTAAGGGCACACACCTGCACAAACAGTCTGCCTGCTTCTTCAGAAAGATAAAAATCCCTGTAATAAAAATTACATAAGTAGTACTGTCTCTCAAACTGTTCAAGAAAAGGGAAACTGGAGCTTTAAGGTCCCTCTGAGAGATGCTGAATAAAATCTTCCCTCTGAGTTTGCACACAGTAATAAAATACTGATTTTTGTACCCAAACAAGGTGGGTCTGGATGAGAACAGCTCAGGAGGCTTGCAGGGCTCACTGTGATGGGGATGGGGCACAGAAGAGCGTTGAAGATGAATGTCAGTCCCCAGAAGTATTGCCCTGATGTAGCCAAATTTTTTTGCAAAGAGACATAAGAGTTTCTTCCCCTTGTTTCTGAGTGTCCAGGTCACCCCGTAATTCATAATCTGCACTAGAGCAGACCAGTCTGGCATGGGTGAGGAACATATCCGGCTCCCGTGCTCCCAGCCACGTGTCCCCAATGTAAATGGAAGTCAGGAACACAGAAACAGCTGTGGAAGAAAGGGGAGAGAAAAATCAGAACAGACATTCTTCTATTTCCCCACAGCATTACCAAGCCAAGCTGCTCGGTACCTCCAGGACTGTGTCTTAAAACAGTTCCCTGACTCTTTTCCTAGCTGGAAAATCTGGAGTGGCTCTGCCCATGCAAAGACACAAAGACACACTCCCAACTCTCTCGAAGGAACAAACCAGTTTCCTGTTCAATGAAGCAGTTTGAAATCTGGCCTGTCAGATGCTCTCACTGACCAGCAGTAGGGATCAGCATCCAGGCCCACGTGGAGTTGGGTTTTTTTCAGACTATTTTCCCTCTTGGAATTACATTTCTTTCACACCTTTTGTTCCATTTTGGTCCTTTAAAGGGGAGTTTCTTAGAGGGAGTGGGAAACCCTCCCAGTGTGACCCCGCTCTGTGCTGCCCATCCCTGCCCCACCCCACCAGACACAGCTTCTGCTCTGGGCAGCCACGAGCCTGGCTGCATATGGGAGAGCTGATTCCATGGATTAAAACAGCCCTGGAATCTCCTCGTTTCTCCCACCACTGCCTCCTAACACGAGTGATAAGAACAAAACTCGCCTGTCTTGTGCACATCCTCTTCCACCGTTGCTGATGGGCACAGAGATGTCACAAGGCCGTGGAAGGGGCTGGGCAGGCCCTGCTGCTCCATGAGCTGGAGCATGATGGAGCTGAGCTCCCCGAGCTGCCTGCAGAGCCCGGCTGAGGAGCTGCTGGCCTGGCAGAGCCGGGTGTAGAGCTGGAAGAGGCCGTTCCTCAGTGTCCCATCCCTGAGCACCTCCTGCACGGCCCCTGGGTGTGGCAGGACACGGCTCCGCAGCCACCTCAGCACTGGGGACACGTCCTGCTTCCCGAGGGGGCTCTGCCCAGCCAGGGACCTCACCAGCAGCTTGGTGACAACGTGAATGGAGGCACAGGTGACAGCCACTGCCTCACCCCCGGCCTCACCGGCTATGAGGGTGTCCCCTCCCTGTGCGCAGGGTGGTGCTGGCAAACCAGGGTCCCAATGGGCCAGGATGGAATTCAGATGCTCTCTGCATTTCTCCAGCTCGGACACTCCCACGTCTGCAGCAGCGTCATCTTCTCCCACCTCGCTCCTTTTCCGAGCGTGCCGATACACAGGAGATGAGGCTTGAAGTTTGTTCTTGTCCTTGATATTTTCTGTAAGAAAATAACCACCACCAAAAAAACAAACATCAGACACTCCAAAGGATTTTCCTGGTACAAGACGGTGCAAGGTGCTCTCCTGTGTTGATTCAGTCGTTACAATGGCAAGTGCCAGCCTCGTTCAGCAGCCTCATGGAGCCTGCGCTCTTCTAAGGGGCTCCAGGAGCTCCCAGGGACTCCAGGCTGGAGCCCTGGATCCAAACTGGATTGCCCAGCCTGGAGCAACACAACCTACACATGCAGAAAGTTACAGGCATCACTCCAAAAACCCTCTTCAGGCCTTTCTGAGGAGTTTCAAGGGGTGGAAAAACTGTAGAAAAGCTAAAGCTTGTACAGAATCCCTTAAACCCGTGATACTTTCTCAACTGATACAGAACATTTAAACAAACCGACAGAAGCTTTAATGTGCACCAAAAGCAGCTGCTGCTGCAGGAAACCAGCATTGTTTTAAGATCTCCCACTCCCAAGTTCTTTGCACTTTTTGTTCACAGAGAGAACAAGAGAAGTCACACAAGTCCTGGCTTTTTTTCCTTTCTTCAAAATTGGTGACAACAAGAGACAACAACTGTTACCTTTCTCTTGCTCTATTTATTTATTGTTTTTACTTACACATTGCTTTCAGATCCCCATCCATGCTCAGAATGATTCTCACCATTGAGCACAAAGCCTCCAGGCACTGCTTTTTCTCTTAAGATTCCATTAAAGAATACTCTTTTTCAAAGCCTGATTTGCCACTAAGTTTCCTTTTAAAGCTCTTTCCCTTCATAAACTGTGTTTCTCCAAAGCTTCCAAATTGTGTCAAGGTTCAAAATCACCACAAGGAAGATCTGAAAAATGCCTTTCCATGTCCTTTCCCCCTCCCTCAAGGTCCATCAGTCTGACAGAAGGCATTAGCACTACTTCAGAGAAGTCTGCCTCACTTGAACTGCTGCTCTGCAACAGCCACAACAAAACACACGTTCCTTGAGGCATTCCAGCACTTACTGAGCAATTCTTTGTGTTGGTGCTTCTGGGCCAGGGCCTGCAGGTCCTGCTGCAGCTGCAGGTCTGTGCTGACAAGGCTCCACTTGTGCAGCAGCAGCAGCAGCTCCCTGGAGGAGAGGACGCTGGCGTTGACCGTGAATCGCCTCATGGCCCTGAAAGCCTCCACAACCCCAGCACGGTATTCCAGCACAGAGCTCAGGGTGCCAAACAGCTCAGTCAGCCTGGCCAGGTCTGTGTTAGCCCTGGCAAAAGAGAACACAAGTGCCATGCATGCTAATTCATCAGCACAGCTCCTAATCCCTGCTGTCAGAATGGCCAGGAGTTAAGGACAAAGGACTCGACAGCAACTGTGCATCACATTTTACCTTACTCCCCCTGTATTCAAACACCTAAATGCTCCTGTCAAAGAAACCTCATCCAAATTCATACTCAACACACAAACTGAAGGTGAAAAAAGCCATCCATCTAACAGAGATACAGAAATCCTCCTGGCCTTAATGAAATTCAAACTGGGCAGAGGATGAAATGCAAACCAACTAAAACAAAAAACAAAACAAAGCACTCACCGAATATGTTTGATTAATGCGACCAAAACACACAGAAATTCATTTACAAGCTGAATAGGAAGAAGTTTCCTGTTCTCCCGGGATTGATTCTTGTTTTGTCTCTTGTCTCCTAAATTTGTTAGCCACAGTGTGTGGACTAAGGAAATAATTTTATGTATCACCTTGTTCTCCAGAAACCTGAAAAACAAAACAAAACAAAATAAGAAAAAATGAAAACTACATTTGGAAGGCAGATCCTCACCACCAGCCGGTCCATCACCTACAGGGGACCATATTCCAGTGCACTTTTGGTGCATTGCCTGAGCCTGTCAGGGCACTCTGTGCATGCAGAAGAGATGTTTCTGTGAGGCAGAGGCAAGGGGAGGAGGAATGTTCTAGACAGCTCAAATCCATTCCTGTGCTACTTCCTGTGCAGCAGGTCCTGTGACAGGAGGTGAACTGAAGGTGCTTGAAATTTAAAAGGTAAAGACACCAGCACCAGCTGCCATTTTGCTGTTTTGGTTTTTCAGGGAAGTGATTTCCAAATCACAAAGCCCCCCCACCACCATCCTCCCTCCTACCACAGCCTGAAAGCATCTTGGTTCTGTTCTCAAAAACACAAGGGACACCTGAGAGATCAGCAAGTTCTGCCAGCACAGCCCTTGGTGCCCTTGTCACCTTTGGTGCCCCTGTCACCCTCGGTGCCCCTGTCCCCCTGTCTGTCACCCTTGTTTCACCCTCAGCCCCATCATCCCTCCCCTGTGGACAGGACAATGGTTCCCATTTCTCCTGCATTCTCTGGTTACCTTCTCTCCAAGCTGTGCAGGAGCCAGGTGAGCAGGCTGTGATCCTGCACCAGCTCATAGGCAGCTCTGGTGACATGGGCAGCACTCTGCAATATCTCCAGAATCCGACGCTGAAACAGAAAATGCAACTTTTACAGTCAGGATCTAATTATCTAATTTTAAATTAGCAATCTGGCTGCAATCCGATCAACTTCAAGGTAAAATGAACCCCACCTGTTCTCAGCAACTCCAGGGAAGGAAAGGCATTCTCCCTTCAAAGCCTCACACCACAGGTGCTGCTCTTACAGAAGTATTCAGGTAGCAAGACAAGTTTATCTTTTTGTCCAAGGTTCTGATATCTGACACACTCAGGGTGGGTGCTCCCAAACCTGAGAGCTCCTGGCACGCGAGTTTCCCTCCTGCTGAAGCACTGTTCAGGTAACAAATGCACTGGCTGGGGAACAGAGACCCCAAAAAAAGAAAAGGCCCCAACTATAGGAGCAAAACCACAGCACCCACGTGAGGCTCCCTGATGGCAGGAACCTGTTCCAGTTTCAGGGGTGAGGATGGGACTGGTTTAGACACAAGCAATTATTGCCCCCTCCACACATACACAAAACCAACAGGGAACAGATTTTCAAGAGGGCCAGGGCAGAGTCAGCTGTTCCTTTCTGGTTTGTACTTGGGATCTCAAAGCCATGCAAACCTCTGTGGTTTGGGGGTTTTTGGAACTTTCTTTTTAAATTCTTACCTGGGAGCCCTCGTCACACAAAGGACTGTTGAAGAAGGACAGAATGACCTGGAAAATCCTCTGGTAGTCATAAAGCTCATAGCAGTGTTTGTCACGCAGCCCTTCCCCAAGGAATCTGAGGATCCACTCCCGCTCTGTTTTGTACTGGAAGCCACAAAGAGAAATCAGGCATTCAGACATTTCCAAAGAAAACCTGCTCCTAAGAGCACAAAACCCTGGCTCCCTCTGAGTGCCAGCTCAGGCAGCTTGTTCTGGACTGCTCACTTTCCATTCCTATCAAATTGAATCACTAACATCCATCAGGAACACGGAACAGTCTGCAGCCCAAACATGCAGTGGAAATGGAATTTTAGAAGCTGCTGTTCCTAAAGTACTTCAGTTGAACTCAACGTTACTAATCTAAACGCAAAGAGGAATTGTAGCTAGCTGGGGAAGAATATTCTGTTTATTGTACTCACAGAGCACACACAGCACAACTCATTGTGCATCGGTATTAAGAAAGCAACAAAAACCCCAGAGAAATAACATTTTTCATTCCAATATCAAACATAAGAAAGATAATAAATAAATAATTAACTACCTATGGGAGAATTGAGATTTCATTGTATTTTTAAGGCTGTTTTTAATACATTTCTGAAGAATTAATTACTGGATACCTAAAATGGGACTCTTACCTCAAAATCGAAACTGTAGAAAAGCTGGAAAAAGCCTGGTACCTTCCTCAGGTCCAAGTACTGGTGTGACAGAAGGAATCTGTTTACCTTTATGTACATGTGCTCCTCTGTGAAGGGAAAAGCTGGTTAATAAAGCTGGCATTGGAGGAGGACAAGGCTCCCAATCCACAGCCAGGGACCACAATCCCTGGAAGCTGCAGCGAGTGTGCAGTGCTCCAGGCTGGGAGAACAGCCCAGAACTGCACAGGGCCTTTGCTCTGAGGCTCCCTCGATGCTGCCCAGCCTCCCCTTCTCCTCCCCAGAACTAAAGCTCAGTCAGGAGTGCAGGAGCACAGGGCAGGGGAGGAGATCAGCACTCCCCAGGGCTCTGCTGCTCACCCCAGCAAGTTCCAGTACCTGGCTTCAGGATCTGCTGTGCCACACGGGCAATGTAGAGGCTCAGGGAGAAGGTGAGCCTGAGGTTGGGCTGCCTGATTCCGTTCTGCACAGCATCCAAGAGATACAGCAACTGCAAGAGCCCAGGGGAGAGAGGCCTGAGGCACAGCCCCAGTGAACACAACAGGAGCACCAAGACACCAACCAGCTTCTGAGACACTTCATGGGCCATACAGGCTGAATATCAATTCCACCAGGATTGCCATTCCTACATACAAAACTCCCAAGAATTTCTAAAACATGTTTTCCCCTTTCTCTGTTCGCTGGTTATAACAGGAGGAAACCCAAAGCAGTAGAGGAGAAACAATGGGAGAGAGGACGGAAAGCTGCTTTTAGCTGTCTCTCCACATGCATGTGGGTGCATGAGCAAGGCAGCATCTCTCCCACACACACGTCTAGGATGTACCAGGTGTTCCCTGGCACCCTGGCTCTGCTCCCCAGAGCCAGCCCACCCTGGCTCTGCTTACCTGGCTCTGCTCCCGAAAGCGGGCCCCGTCCAGGTGGCCGCGGAAGGAGGCCAGCACAAAATACGCCGCCGCTCTCATGCTGGGGTCGTAGCTGCTCAGGGCAGCCACGGTGAGACCCAGGGCATTGACTTCCACAAACTTGTGACAGGCCACCACACACTCTGAGGGGATGGGGAGAGAAGCAGAGAGCACCCTGTGTTAGCACTGACACATCCAGGGTGTGTCACAGCACTTTAACCCTTCACATCCCTGGCCATGAGCAAACATTCCTGGTTCTACCCCACAGACTGTGACCTCAGGGCACGGAGGCTCCTCCAGCTGAGAAAGGGCTCCAGCAATTCCCTCCGAGCAGGAATTCTTTACCTGAGCTGAAATGCAGGGGGCTGCTCTCATTTATTGAGACAGGGATGATCCTGCCCACCAGGCCATGCAAAGCTGGGGTAAATTCTGTACAGACATCTTTGTATCTCACTGTTTCAGGCAAGCTGAGTACAAAGAACAACGAGAGGGAAAATTCATCTCTCAGAGCATTACAGGGTGCCTGAGAGACCAGCACTAAAAAGCTCCTGGAACAGAAAGGATGGGACAATAACACATAAATAGCCCAGGTGTCCCTGTGCCCGCACAAGTGACTCTGGTGGTCAGGCCTGCCCCGAGCCAAGCACTCAGCTGCATCCCTGAGCCCTTCCAGGTAAAGCAAAATCCAGCAATGACCAGAAATCAGCCCCAGAGAAAACAGGAAGCACACCCTTCAATGGAGCATTTAGCTTTCACAGCATTTTGCCATCAGGATCTGGAGTATCTCCTCTAAGGGCTCATGTTCTGTGTGTTTTGGATGTGTTTGCTGCCATTTGCACTCACTGATGGCTGGAAATGACTGGGTGAGAACCTCCCACCTCTGTCTCCAGGAATGGAGCACCATGGCACCTCAGGGGTGTCTCACCAGCTACAAATGTACCACAAGTTTAGCAGTAATATTCATGTATTTTCTTGTCACTCACACTGAAGGTCAAGAGGAAGTTTCTAAAACAAATATTCCTATTTAAGAAGGAAGGGGCTGCAATCTTACTGCCAAGTACCTACATTTGGTCCACTGATTTCCTCCCCTATCACTGCCCACACAGGCTAGTGTGTGTGTGTGTGTAAATATGTATATATATATATGTACACATGTGTATATATGTATGTATGTATGTATAAAACTATGTTTAAATAATCACAGATTATTTTGTCCCGGTACCAGCACCTGGGCTATTTCTCTCATCTTTTTCTCTGCTACTGGAACTACTAGAACTCAATTTCATGCCTGGCAGTTTCCTACTGCCAGCTCAAGCAGGGTCTCCACGTCCCCCCCAGCCCTGCCATTTGTCCCAGGGCCAGCACTCTGCTCTCCCTCAGGCTGCAGCTCTGGGGAGCTGCTGGTGTGCACTGACCATTCCCACCGGGGCAGGGTGCCACAGGATGAAATCCAAGGTTCTCACTTCAGCAGGCCACAGGAAGATTTATTTGGAAAACTTTCCTTCACTGAAAACATGCAGTGGTAATATTTTCCATCCTGCTGCCCCTGGACAATGTGTTCAATAGCTGACATAAAATAACAAGCTCTTACTAGAAAAGCACCCCAATTTAATTCTATGTCTGACATACAGCTTATTTAAAGGACCTTGAGAACCAGGATGGAAAAGCTTTCCATAGATGCTTATCAGAGCTAAAGATAGACAGACCTTGCTATCTGCCCAGCCCCAGAGTTACTTTTTCCTCAGCAAGCACTGAGCACTGTGCAAGAAGTCCATGTTTATGTATTCTGATGGCACTGTGCAGCCAGGACAAAGAGCAAATAAATAAAGAACTGGGAGTTCCAAGAGCAGCTGACGTGGTTTACAGGCACCATGGGACTGGGACTCATCAATCATTTGGGCCCTTTAAAAATGCCCCTCTTAGGACACAGACTCTCACTCTCACTGTGTGGAGAAGCTAAGAGGGCTATTTTCTCCTCTCCAGGTTCAGGTTCAGGACAGCCACTGTCTTTACAGCTCCACAAGAACATGATGCACAGCAATTCCCACGCCAGCAGCCACTGACTGGCTGCAGTGCTGCTGGGGCTGCCACAGACACCCCCAGATCCCTCCCTCCACGGGGTGAGTGGTGCTGGCAGGGTGTCCCTTCTCCAGCCACCAACCCTGGGTTCCAAAGACACCAGCTGTGCATGCCCTTCCTCCCTGTGCACCCCAAAGGCCCAGCATGAACTGGATGGTCTAAGATCCCTCCAACTGCAAAATGCCAGATAGCTCTGGCACCTTTTCTCCTCAGAGGACTGAAGACAGTTCTTTTCCTGCTGCCAGGGTTACACAGAGCAGTTCAACCCATGGCTAAGGACAGGCTGAGCACACCCAAACAGGGGCCTGGGTGAACAAAGGGCTGTGAGTATGATTGTAATGACAGACACTACCAGCCTGCCAATTGCTTCTACCATTCCTGCTGTGGAAAGCCAAATCTAGCTGTAGCTACACAGTGCTTACCATGAGCAACCCAGGGAGAGAGCTGCTTAGGAAACCCCTCAGGCTTCTTGGCTCCCTTGACCTCTCTCCAGGGACAGTGTGTCCATGGAGCACAGCAGGGATGTGCACATGCAGAGCTGAGTCACGTCAGACAAGAACCTTGCTGACAGTTCAGAGCACCAGCCCACTTGTGAAACACACTGGCCCCACGCTCGTCTGTCTGGTGGAAAATGAGCTGGCTGAAGTTTCCCTGTTCTGTACAGGCCAGATCTCCAGCCAGTCCAGCCACAGCCCTCACAGCAGTTTGTTTCTTCCCTCTAAAGTCAGGCACAAGCTCCTTGCAGTATTGGCTCTTGGATCAGGGATAACAGTGCCGCAGGTGCAGCTCTGCAGCAGAGCAACCTGACACTAAATACCAAAGAGAAACACTAAAAACCAAACAGAAACACTAAATACCAAACAGAAACACTCACTTTACCTGGTCTGGTCAGTTCACTAAAGAGCTGAAGTAGAAAACAAGGATCATAGAAGTCATCAAGGCTCTTCACTGTTTCATCTTTATATAGTGACTCTTGTATCCCCTGAAAACCAAATCCAAACCAGCATTTGTAAGGAACAGCACCAATTTCAAGCTGGGTTTCAAACTTCCACAACCACCTCATCCCACTCCAAACCACTTGATACTGCACCTTGTAAAATACAATGCACCACAGGGTGAGACATGCTTGTGTTCAAACCTGGCTTTCACTGTGAGAGTGTATCCACAACTATTTCCCCTGAGCAGCATCAACAGCAATGCAGCAAACTGGAGGAAGGCTGGAGAGCCAGTGGATCCTTGGGCTGTGCAATCCTGGCCTCACATACATGACAGCCTTTGCAATGCAATACCACCCCTGCTGACAGGATGTGGCTGTATCCTGCAATTACTCTGAAAAGTGCTCCTGAAGAACTAATTCTTCCTATGAATCGAAATTACTCTCCTGATGGAAACAAACTGCCATGTTTGATGCAAGCTATGAATGGCTCAAGGGTGTTCCTGCCTCTCCAAAGAAGGGCAAGCATGGAGAGGCTGATCCCAAAGCACCTGTGATGGCAGCAGCCGGCGGTGCTGAGGGAACGACAGGATCGTCCTCATCATCTTCTCTCGATCCAGCAGACACAGAATCTCCTCCATGCTTGGCTGCTGCCACAGGGACTTCCCCAGACTCTTGCACGTCTTGTGATGCTCCACAGCAGCTGGACCCCAGAGCAGGATCCTTAAACATTGTTAAAGGCAAACACATTAGCCAAGAGAACTGAAATTTTGTCTTC
Source organism: Camarhynchus parvulus (assembly GCF_901933205.1). Lineage (NCBI taxonomy): Eukaryota > Metazoa > Chordata > Aves > Passeriformes > Thraupidae > Camarhynchus > Camarhynchus parvulus. The sequence goes on from NC_044571.1 coordinate 115,177,469, forward strand.
ATTTGTAGTTAGTACCCTGTGGCACTTGAAACTGTAACTAATTTCCCTGGTAACACCTTTTCCATCCATCCCAAAGCTTTGCAAATTCAGTCTGAGGGTCTCTCACTTGCTCTGCCCTCCCCTGTCCACCCAAGTCAGAATGTACCCATTCAGAGGCACCTATGGATTCAGGCTCTAAGTGCAGGTAAGAATGACAGCAGCTGCATGAAGGGACAGGAATCCAGAGCTGCCTGAGCCAGTGCTCTTGCACTGCTGCAGCTATTTCTGCTCCTGCCCCAAGACAGCAAAGTGCATGTGAGGGAGGCAGGCCAAACCACAATTGCTGGGAACAGGCTTTCCTGTGGACTGCTTGGGCACAGGAAAGGGAAAAGCCCACTAGTGACTTATGGTGCAGACTTATGTTTCTCCCATCTGTGAGAAGACCCCTATAGTGAGCTCCAGTTCTGGAGAGCGAGTGACTCCAGAAATGAGACATTTCCCCACCTAACCCACAGACACACAGAGTCTGGGCAACAGAAGAGAGCTACATTAAAAATAGGAAGTATGTAGTAAAAGTGCTTCCAAAAGCAACATTCATCTTTAGGTTGCACCTTGTTCACTGTCTCCTTCATTTATAAATGAGACCCTGGAAAATGCCAGTTGTGAGACTACCTGTGTGTAGTTTGCCCAGCAAAGTAAGGTGTTCAGCTCACCTGGAGTTTATAAGACTTTGATTATTCTTCTCATACAGCTGAAGCAACAGCAGTATCTTCTGATCTGAAACCCAAGATGGAACCCAAAGTTAGTGAGCTGTGGACACAAGAACCAGCTGCAGAAGGAGGTGCCCTTGGCAGGCTGGCACTCACCTGTGGTGCTCAGCGTGGCCCCGTAGGCTCCCAGCAGCACGGGGAGGTGGCTGCTCTCACACAGAGAGGGGCTGAGCTGCACAGCTGTCAGCAGGATGTCCACCAGCGCCTCTGCAACCAGCACAGCCTGAGCCTGCAGCTCCCAGTCACAGAGAGCACAAACCAACACCCCAACAGCACTCCCAAGGGATGCACACACGGCACTGGGCATTCTACATCAGCATCTCTCTCTAGGATACCACAGCCCGTTTCCCCAACACACTGAAGGGTGATTTTGATGCATTTAACTCAAGGGAACATCTTAAAACAGTATTCCCAGGCCAAACACAGAAGTCACTGGGCCAGGTGAGGTCCCCAGTGTGGAACAGGAGCTTTCCATGGGTACACACCTGCTCTCTCATTAAAGAGGACCCTGTACCCTATCCTGCCACAGCTTCACTCCTTCCTGCCCCAGGAGGGCACCTGGAATGAGCTCAGGAGCTGCACAGAGAAAGGCAGACATCCCAGCAACCTCCCCAATGACTCCAGAATTCACAGCAAAAACCTTCTGCAGTCTGCACCCCAGCTGCAGTAAATATGAAAATGCTCTGCACTGTGTGTTCCAGCAGGGCTCAGCACTGTGGGTGCTTTGTGAGCCACAGGAACTCTGTCCTGTGGGGTACAAAAATGATCCACCTCTGCTCTGTAACTAACTGAGAAGCACAAAGTGTCAGTGATTGGGCTCCTCAAGAACAATCAAGCTGTCTGCAGCACACTCCAGACTCAACTCCAGGTTTCTCTGCTCCCAGTGTCTGGAAAGGCCTGGGCTTTGACCCTATTATGTGCAGGAATATGAAACACAAGCCAGAACTGAAGAGCTCCTAAAGGACCATTCCTGAAGTGAATGCACTGGTGGCACCAAGCTTCTGGAACAGCAGCTGGCCTCAAAGAATCCCTCCTGCTGACCTACAGAAATACATTCTACAGGTAACAAACACACATACAGCAAGCAGCAAAATCTATCCCTTATTTTCAATTTCACTAAATTGGTGACCTCACAAGAGCTTTTTTTCTCTTTTCACGTGCTTTAAAACTTGAAAGCTTGTTTACATGTTGCTCATCAGTAAACAAAAATTGTTATCAACATGCTGCTCTGAGAATCCCCCCCCTTTTCTTACACAGCTCCTTCAATCACTGAATCTCAAACCCCTGTAAAGTGGAGGAAAGCTGAGGTCTATGTGGATTAAATGTGGTTCAAGGTCAGGCACGATTTCAGTGAAGGAGAAACAAAGGCAATTCTACACATGAACTAGCATCCAATTTATATTCCACTGGAAGGATATTCCTCATGAAAGGTTGCAAAATGAAATACACGTAATTTAAATTGTCATTTTTGATAAAACTTGCAAAATCAACTTTAAATCTCTTGTATCAACCTATTTTAAAACAGGTTTTAACATCACAGGATGTGTGTGCACTTCAGTGATTTTACACTAACTGCCTCACAGAAACCAAAAGAATCAATCTTCAAATAGGTTAAAAATACGAGAAAAACAAACAAAGAAACAAAGAAACAAACAAAGACCCAAACCCACCTTTCCAGTAGTTTTAAAACAGAAGTGTTTAAAACCAGCGTAAAATGAACGTAACATTTGGATCCAAGCAGAGGTACAATTTAAATGCCAATAATCTGGAACTGCTAATAACTCTGCAAGTACTGACATGAGTGGGTGTGTTACTGGATGGAGATAATATAATGCAAGAAAGACAAGATTAACTGTGTTTAGTGTGGGAAGGAGATGATTAAAAATACCTCTTGTCTGGCTGTTCATGCCATCTTCTTCTCTGTGCCTCAGGATGGCTGACAGAAAGAGAGAGTGCTGTGTGACCATCATGTGGAGTTTGGAGAGCTTGACCAAGCTCTGACTGAGTGAGGATTCTTCCTTGTACAGTAACTGGATGGCAGTGTTCAGGACCTTCAGGAATGTTCCATCCCTGTAACGGTACCTTTGGGAGAAGGATCACAGAGGGCTCAGGTCACAACCAAACCCAAACTGAAATTAAGAGTTGTTTAAGCAATGAGAACTTGGCAAAGAAAATGAGTTTAGTAAAACCAAACCAAATTGAAATGAAGACACTCACTTGAGTCCTGTCTTCACAAGGCTGCACCAGTCATCTGGGTCCACTTGTCCAACCACACCCTGTGTGCAGCAGCAAAGAGAGGTGCTGGTTTACATTTGGCACACGGAGCCTCTACAGCAGTTTCAGTTCAAGGGACACACTGAGAACATGCAGGCCAAACACTCATGTGGGGTGATCAGAACTCAAACCAAGGGAATGGTACAGACAGAGGGACCAAGTACTGCTCTTCAAGATCAAAGTCTGGATTTCTATTTATGATCAACCAGATTTCTGCCCCAGACTTCAGATGGCATGGCAGGTGGCTCCTGGCAGAAGTATCTCTATCACCTTTTTTCATTAAAAAAAATAAAATTCCACTGGTAACCTTTGATTTCTTACTCCTAAATACCTCAAACTCCTGTCTTCAAAGGGGATTCTTACCAGAAAGCCATCATCAAGAACATAAAACCGCTTCATATCAAGGATTATCAGGACTCTGCAAAAGCTATTAAAAGTCCATGGAAACCAGAATCCATAAAACAGGAAATCAAGCCCAATCTGTATTTACAAAGCCTACAACTGCCCAATCACACTTATGCATACAGCCCCACTATGGCAAAGCAGGTAAGAAGTCTCACCAATAATTCCTCGAGCCTCAGCAGCATGGACCTCTCCATTTCTGGCCTGCTTTCATCTTTACTGCTGCTGTAGATGGCAACCAACCCCTTCATGCAGGCTGACAAGAGCTGTCTCCTCCAGGAATGCAGCTCCTCCGAGTCTTTAAGCACTGCGGAAATGGCATCTGCCACGGCCCAGCTGCAGAGAGATAGTTGGTGATTTTTTAATTAACGTTTTAAGTTGGTTTTGTATATGTTAAAGATGTTTTGCTGGATTCTCTGAGGAGAGGATGCTGTTACAGCTCCCATTCCTATCACAGTGTTTCCCAGGACAGACTGAGCCCTGAGGGAGGCACACACACACACTGCCCACCTCTCCTCACTCCCTGCTCTCTCCAGAGCAGCAGGAAGGCACTCCATTAGGCTGTGCAGCCCTTTGCTTTCCACAGGTGGCAACAGCTTTGCAAGGATTTGCAGTTTGACAGAGGCCTCGTGTGATGCTCCGGAGTCCTGAATCCCAGCACAGAGCTCCTTCCACAGGGCTTTCCTCAGGACAGGGGTGACAGCCAGGACAACTGTTGGGAGAGCAGAGGGCACAGGTTCCACCACCTGCAGGCGTTCAACAACAACACACTCATCCCAAATCGCTTTCTAATCCAGGCCCAGACCGCTCAGTTTCTAGGAAATGATGCTACAGCAGCTGCTGATCTGTTACAGAGAGGTGCTACAGAGAGGCTCACTTCTTTACCCACCCTCTGCTTCCCAGGCTGCTGACAAGCTCTTATCACTGTTAGACCTTGTAGGTAGAGCTACAGCCCCAGTCAGCCTGTTTCCTTCGCTATTTACATTTCTGGGCAATAAGAGAAATGAAATTAAAGTGATCCTGCTCTACCCAGCTGAATCCTGACTCATTGTTTTGCTGGTAGAGATTTAACACACTTGTCCATGGATGTAATGCTGCTGTGGGTTTGGAAAGTTCTGGACTGCCAGCTTAGGGAGGGCATTATTGTAGCCAGCCCACAGCTGGAGATTTGTTTTAGAAGAAATTTTTGGACTGCAAAAACCATCTGGCTGTGGCATTGCACACTCCGGACATTCTTCTATCCGTGCCTGAGCAAAAGGTTTCACCTCCTGTACCAAACCAAGAGAAGCACAGTGACAGATTTTCACATGCACTGAGCATTAAATAGGGGTTCAAAAGAGAAATCTGGGCAGCAGTAACTGTAGGAGCACTTGGCTCCAGTCTAAGAGCCACCCCTCAGAACAGCTCTGCACCTTCAGTGCTGCAGAGGGACTTCCAAGCCAGTCCTTGGAGGTCAGACATGTAAGTTTTATACCTTTATCTGCTGTGTAAAGATTCCAAGACCTCAAGGCCAGCAGGAGCTAACCAGGGAGTTTGGCCCCCTGAATCCCCAGCAGGGCTCAGCAGCGCCTTTACCTGCGGCAGGTCGGCTGAAGCCATGCTGGTCTCTGCACTGCAAGTACACATTAACGAGGGGCAGAAAGCTCTCCATGTGCTTCCTGAGGTACTTCCCAGTGGCACTGCCCAGACACCAGAGCTCAAACTGCAGCAGGTGAGTCCTGGAGTGCTGGATCAGCACGGCCACGATGGCCAGGGAGGTGTGTGAGCACTGGGCAAGGCAGTGAGCCTGGACCTCGACACCGACTGCGAGGGCAAGGACTGGCTCGCTCTGGAGAGCCTGGAGGAAAACCTCCTCCAAATCTTTGCTGGCCGATGCCGACATCAATATCCCCAAAGCTTTAATGTGCCCTGTGGAGAGCAGAAATTCTCCTTGCTGGGGATGCCTTTGGTAGCTGTCTGTAAGGAGCTTCACCAAAACTTGTCCATAGAAGTTTAACTGCTTCCCCTTTTTAGGGGATTTTTCAGATTTCTGATCAGTCAAGCTCATCTCAGGAAGCTGCAGCATGGTGAGAGTGATCTCCTTCAGCTGAGCGGCAGCCATGTACATGTGCAGCTCCTCCAGAGCCTGCAGCTGGTGGGACTTCCTGGGACAGACCTGGCTTCTGCCCTTGCCCACAGCCTGCAGCTCTTCCAGGACACTTTTTGTGATGGCTTCGAAATACTTGGACAAGACATGTCTGTGATCTGCTGTGAGGCCCTGCACGACGGGGGCAGCTGTTTTCAGCAGCTGGAGCACCCCAGAACTGAGGTGAGCTGACAAGAGCTTCACAGTGACAGGGTTCAAACCAGGCTGAGGAACAGAGCGCAGCTCCACGGCCAGGAACCAGCTCTCCAGCGTAGGATGTCTGAAAGTCAGGGTGAGTGCATCCTCCAGGGTCTGTAACAAACACAGGTAACTGTATCAATGAATGGATAGTGCAGGGGAAAAACCACCTCATTCATCTGCCTATCTTCCACAGCTTGGAAATATCACAATTAAATTTACAATATTACAATTATTGAACATGAAATTGTCTACTAGCTGGCCAGAGGATAAAAATATTACTGAATTACAAGCACATAAATATGATTCTCCCAACATTTGTGCTGTTATACTGAACATTCTAAACATGTCTAAGCTCATCTCCAGAGGAAAACTGAGTATTCTACGGTTCACCAACACATTCTAATCTCCACAAATTCACGGAACAGATGAAAGAGGGGGAAAAATTCACTCCTCAAGTACATAATTTTCACACTGGGCTGAGGGAATACATTTTTTTCTGCAAAGGTGATCTCTTTCAGGACCTCTCCTGACTGTGCTCCAGCTCAGGGGTGAGACTGTGGCTGATGCAGCTGGGTCACATCTCCAGACAATAGTTTTGCAACTGCTGGACCACATGCTCTATGTTCCTAAATTCTCCTCCAAGACCTTAACATCACCTCTCTGTTCAGCAAAACTGTTCCCCAGAGAATCAATCAAATCCAAGTTTACTAACAGGAGCCTCTGCATCAAGGGATTTGGTACCTTGTCACTTGAAGACCCGTCTGCTATCAGAGACTCCTCATCCATGAAGAGATCCGACTCAGCCTGGTGCTCCTCCTGCTTCTGCTGCTGGTCCAGCTTTATCTGATTGCCCCGGCACAACAAGGTGCTCAGAATGTCCACAAAGAGGTCAATGAGCTGAGGACCCAAAGTTTTACCAACCTATGGAAATAAAGGCATCTCGGAAGTGAAGAAAAGAGGAGAATGGGAGCAGAAGGGTAATTATCCAACAGGAACAGGAGTTAAATAAGAACTACTTCGATTACAACTTCTTGGGGAAGGAACCACTTCCCTATGTAGAAATCTGATTCTAAGACTCAGGCTGCCAAATAAATATTGATAGATTTTCATTTATACTGTGGCATTTGGAGTTACACAGGCCAGTGATTTTACTCTCTGGAATGGCTTCTCAGGAATATCCAAAAGCTGGATTAAAATCTTGAGTTTATTTGCACTCACACCCATCAGTAAGGGAACCCATGCAGAATAAATCCAACACTCCTCAATAATCAGAATTGACATTTGTTTACAAGTCAGGTGCAGTTTTGCATGGTGCTGTGCAGCCTCAGAGCCAAGCAGAGAAAAAAGAGCTACAGAACTGGAACCTAAGTTTTAACAGCCAAGTCATTTGTACCTTCTTCCTTAAAATCACCCAAACATAACCACAGTATTACTACAGCATTGCTCTTACACTGCTGAAGTTCTCCACCGTGGATTTCAGGTACAGCAGCACGTGCTTTACTCCCAACAAAAGCTGCTCAGGGGGGAGCTGGGAAGCCAGGTCTCTCAGTTTTGTCTGAACACCATCTTCCAGCAAGGCATTGCTTCCTCTCTCGTAGGCACTCTTCAGCAAAGTGGTAAATACAGAATCCAGTGCCACAGTGGGCTCTTCACTTACCCCCTTGTGGTTTTTAAACTGTTCAAAGTGAAAAAAAGCAGAAGAGAACAACAGTGACGAGTATGAAACAAAAATCCCTTCTCTTTGAGCTCTGAGCTGAACCTGGGCTGAAGCTCCAGGAGCACGAGTGTGCAGTCCTGCTGGAGCAGAGCTGTCCAGCAGTGTCCCCAGGGGAATCTGATGTAGTGTTCACTGCTGAACTGAGAAACACTCCCCAAGCCCAGCCCAGGGGGCCTGTGATCCTCCACCCACCCAGGGGCACTGTAAACAGAGGGCAGAGCACGCACCAGGCTCTGCTGTGCCTGTGAGGAGTCTGTGTGTGAGCCCTGAGCCCTGGTATCCCCTCCCAAACACCACAAAGATCTCTTGTATCTCTTGTGTCATCAGAGAAAAGCCCTGGAGCAAATCTGTGTCCCAGTGTGATCAACAAGAAATGCAGAATTAGCTCCATAAAAATGCTGTTTCTGAAGGAAATGTAACCTCTATAAACTGTGAGGTTTTTATAGGAATACTGGCTCAAGAATTCAGTCACTTCAGGTATTCCATACCACAGGTTCCTGGGATTGCTTGGGTATCCAGAGTTTGTAGTACTGGTTAAACTGGTAGAGCTGAGGATACTTAGACACTTTCAGGGACTTGAGGTCTTTGTCATAGAGCTGGAACATCAAGCAGAGAGCAAGGGGTTCTCTCTGAGAGTGCAGGAGGTCAGTGAACACAGCAACAAGGTACTCCACGATGTGTGCTCCTAGGAAAGCAAAAAGAAATTAAACTGCTGACATGAGCACAGACACTGGGGCAACAACCCTCCTTACTGTGGGCCTTGGCAGCAGCCCACAGAACATCACACAGAAAAGTACTGAGTAGGATCAAAAAGTGTTTGGAGTGACCTAGACAAGTGTTCCTGACCACTGAGGTACCTGAGAAATCCTCCACACATTAGTTCTTGCTGAAGCAAATACTCCACCTTCACTGTGCTGTGCTAAACATTCCTGTCTTTGAACAGGAGGGTGCCAAGCACCACCTCAGAGAAAAACTGATTTGTACTGGGGGGCACACACCCCAGTTAATGTGCGCAAGTTAAATAGAATTTTCTTTCAGAACTGGGACTCTCAGTACACCCCAGGTGCTGCCTGACTGCCAAATACACTCAGAGGACTCAGTGAGGTGCTGTGGGGTTGGCAAACCCTGCTCCAAGCCCACCTGATGCCCCGGTGATTTTGAGGCTTTCCTCAAGGAGGTGGTAGAACATTGCAATATTTGCCACCAGAGCTTCATTTCTGAAGTATTTTTTTGGAAAATGCATCCATTTCCTACTTAACACTGCAGTCCTCTCTCCCTGATCTCGGGAAGAGCTGCCCACAGGCCTGGAAACCACCTTCCCCTCCTGATCTCCCCACTCTGTCCTTAAAGCACTGTTACTGAAGCCAACCACTTCCAGACAAGTCTGTCCCTGCAGGGACAGTGTCTCTTCTCTTCAGGGTCAGGGAGAAGGGGCACAAGCACCAACAGAGCTCCAGTGCCTCTCCTGAGCATGAAACACCAGGAATCTGCACCTCCTTCTGCTTGCAGGGAAGGTAATAAAATGTCTCAAGGTAAAAAATGATAAATGGTAAAAAATTATTGAAAATGTGTCAAAATGATACCACTTTCATTCCACTGGTAGAAATGACACATAAAACCAAAAAAAACTGTACCTGTTCCATCTCCAGACTGAAGCAACAGTATATTCCTGGCCTCTAATGCAGCAGGGACAACAGCACTGAAGGGAAATGTTTGGATAATCATGTCTTCATTTAAAGAGAACCCAATTTCTTCATCGAAGCCATCACTGCCCTCAATCAGAACATCCACCATATCCAGGACATCTAGTAAGTGAAGGAAAAAATGTAAGCAGAGGATCCAGACTACTGGAAAAATAACAGAGGTAGAATGCAACACTCCAGGAACACAAGGCATCTTTTTAGTTCCTCAAAAGAAAAAAGAAAAGGAAAAAAAGAAGAAAAAAGTGACATTTGTCAGGCAATACAATGTTAAGTGCAACACAGAAATCACAGCTTTCAATGCTGCTGTCCAGCACAGGGTGCCCAGAGAAGCTGTGGCTGCCCCTGGATCCCTGGAAGTGTCCAAAGCCAGGCTGGATGAGGCTTGGAGCAGCCTGGGCTACTGAAAAGTGTCTCTGGCCTTTGGCAGGGGTTGGAACTGGATGAGCTTTAAAAGGTGCCTTCCCATCCAAACCATTCTGGGATTCCATGATTCTGTGAACAGCCCCAGGCAGAACTAAAATTTCCATTTCAGTTTGAAAATCCTGCTGCAAGAGCATGAAGACAGATTTCAAATACTGGCACAACCACATCTAAAATTACATTTGGGGGTAAAGTGGTAACTTTGTAATTCCGACTTCTGATACCAAGTACACATGGAGGGCTGAATCCTGCAGGATTCTGTAACAGGATTTCTATAGTTATCCATCCCCAGTTTGCCAATGAGGGCTAGAAAATGTAGCCCCAAGTGGTGGAGTTGTGCTGTTGAGGGGTTCCCACATACCATCAATGTGAGAGACAGGGATGCTGATGTTGTCAGAGTCCTGTTTAAACATGGTGACCTGGAGCACGCTGGCCTCCTGAACCACGTCTGCTGCCTTGTCTGTGTAGGGATAGGGCTTTGTCACCAGCTTCAGCAGGATCTGCCAGCAAAGGGGGGGACAAAAGTGAGTGAGTGCCTGGCTGTCAAGGGCAGGGGAACCATCTGTGGCTAAGACCATGTGCTAAAAGGGGCTGGAAGCTGGGCAGGTTTTAGGAGGGCCACTTCCATATTACTTCTGCAGGATTCTGTCTACAGTTCCTGCTCTACAGGGGACACCGATGGAATAAATGAAAGTCCACTGCAATTTGGGATCTAGATTGCTACCACAGACTGGGTCCCCAGGGAGACTGCACTGGAAATGAAGCACTGGGTATTCAGCATCCTGAAGAGTAAACAGGAAGTGTCAGCTTTCCTTGTACAAGATCACAATTTACTGAGGTCTGATCATTTTGGCACCTAAGGAGGAGATAAAAGCTATCCACACATACAACACTCTACCCTCATACCAACAATGCCATAATAACAACTGATCTTTTTGGATTTCATTTTCCCACAAATCATTTCGCTGTCCCTCCCACTGAAGACAAGAACGATGCCACCTCTGTATAAAGGATCCAAAACAATGCTTTTCTCAGAATCCACTCACTGGTCTTTGACAGGTTTCTCAACAATAGCATCAAAATCTCCAGTTTCCACTAACACTGTTCTTTGCATTGTTTATCCAGCTAATTTGAACACTGTTACCCTTTCCAAAAACTGAATCACTGCTTCCTTCTGGTCTTCTTTTGTATTATCCAAGTGTTCCAGCCAAACTGAAAGCTCCTTCCACGTGTACTCAAACACTCCACTGTCACGTAAAACCTGTCCAGGAAACAGAGGGCGAGGTGTGTAAATAAACCTAAAAACACCTAAGGACAAAACCCCAAGAGATACAGATCTTTTAGCACATTAACTTCATGATTCCTTCTTTTGGGAAAAAAAAGCAGAGCAGGTTGATGAAAAGAAGTATCTGTCACTCTCCTCACCCCCTCAGTTCAAGAGGCCTTATTCACACTCACTAGGGGGACTTTCACTGCATAGTGCACAATAAAAATCTTACTACTATAATTTTTGGAAAGCAGGTTATACTGCTTTCAGAGGGTTGTACATCTTTATATCATCACAGGCAGAAAAAAAATAGTGCCTTAAAAATACCCTGTAGGGGAGATTTAGAAAACTGCTGATGTAACATAAAGGAAAATCGTTGCTAAATTAAACCTAAATCAGGCTACTTGTACATGAAACAATTAGGCAGAAGGATAAACAGTCACGTAAATGAGCAGTGGGGTGTGACCACAGCAAGGGCCAGAGAGAAGTGCAGGTTGTGGGGGTGGTGAGGTGACCCAGATACACCACAACCAGGAGACAGGCTATGACATATCTAGAAATTTTCCCCATTTTCCTGCTCTCTACATTCAGGCCCTGACTTCAGGCACCCAAGCTAGGAACTTGGCGACCCTGTGCTGCAGCTCTACAAGCAAGAAAGGACGAGGGAGGAGAGGAGAAGAAGGAACTGAAGTGACACCATGGTTAAACTCCCTGTCAACAAGAGAGGAAACCTCGCCCAGCTCCTGACTCTGGCACCCACACTACACAGGATCAATCTGTGCCTTTGCTTCTCTCCACACACAAAATAAAAGGAAGCCATCACAACTCATTTGTTCTACATTTACTGCGTGTACAACTCCAGCAACTCTAAAAATAACTGCTGCTTACATGAGTCTGACAGGGTAATTCATTTAAATAAAGAAAAAATGAAGGAAAAAGTATTCATTTTAATATAATTGAGTATTTTTGGCAGTCTGGAAATAGAAATGCACTTGCAGCTCTCACAGACACAGGCAGGAACAGAATGTGAAATCCAAAAACAAGCCTTCAGTTACATGGCCCTGCATAGAAAAATAAGTCCTTACCAACTATTCTTAGCAGCCTTTCTGCTGCCATAACTGCCCTGACTTCCCTGCTCCTGCATTCCCTCAGAGAAAAAGCAATGGACTGCAGTGGAAAGTGGACACAAGAACAAGTAAGGCAGTCCATGATCCCACCTGGCAAAAGAAATCCAAAACCACCAGGAAAACGGCACATTTTGAGCAGGTTTTGGTTCAGGCATTCATTACTGGCAGACCAAGAGAACCTGCCTTTAAACCCTTGCAAGGGCCAAGGACAACTAAACCCCAATTCAGTCACTGGAACTTTGGTCTGGTGGGCTGAATATTACAATGGCACTCTCTGATTGGAGCTAAATGCAAAGATTCAATGCACAAAGCTGGGTACAAACTCATGTGCCACGAATACTGCAGGACACTGCATGAAGAGCCCTGTCCAGGGCCAGTACAGCCTCCTGGATTTTCTCTTGGCAGGACAGTTTGGGTGTATTTATTCCCAATGTAAATCTCTACCCTATCTCAGATAACTAAAGATGTCCTCTTTTAATAAGGTGCTAAAAACAACAGCCTCTGGTGTCTTGTGGACTTGCAGTTGACCAGTTTTTCCTGAAAAGTCAAATAACTAATTTCAATGTTCAGAAGGGGATTTTAAATAATTTTCAAGACAAAAAGTACTCCTGGCATCAAAGCTTGTATCAGACAGTGGCAGAGAGGACTATTCTGCAGGGCCAGAGCAAATCATGCAAGGCTTATGCAAGGCTGGAGTGCTGGAGTACAGAGTAAATAAACAATGATAAAAAATAAAACTCAAAAGTAATCTCTTCTTGATCAATGTCAAGACCTTTGCAGGCACAAACTACATTAATTTATTACAGTGCCAGAATTAATTCAGCCTAGGGAGGGTGGGCAAACATTTAAGACATTTTCCTTACTCTTTCATCAACTGCTGCAGGGAAGTCAGTTCACAGCATTTATTTCCAGAAAATATTTTGTTAATAACCAGTTATCTGGCAGCAAATTCCAACAACAGTCACAAGAAACAGGAAAGGAGACTGCTGACCACAAAACCGTGCAGTAAAGGTATCTTCCTTGAGGAAAAACTTTACAATCCTGAAATTTCAGAGCAGTGGGATATAGTGAATAGCCTGATATTTCACTTCAAATCCTTACCTTGATGATTAACTTTTTGGTGGAAATTTTCAGATGAGAATGGGTACTTGTAACAAACATTTTCATCAGTAAATAGAAGACTGATTTTTCACCAGATATCTTCTCTGTCTCAGAGATGTCCTACAAGAGAAATATATTAAAATTCCTCTGCTGCAGCAACACTGGACAGGGCTATGTTGCACTGAGACTGATGTGTAAGGTAAGTATGCTATTTTATAGACCTGCCCAAAAGTCCCAAGGCCAGAAAGGAATGGGTCATTTACACTACTTTGCATTTCATGAACCAGGATCATTGTACTCACCTGTCAAATGCTTTCCTGGAAAGGAGAAGAAGACAGTACTAACAGAAACCCGAACTACTGCAAGGACCCAAGACAAAGCCACCTCCCCCGTATTTTACTCCCCAGTCATTCCATGTCTATCCCTGTTACACCACTCCATGGGTGTCTCTGCTTCTCCCCAAAGCCAGCTCCACTCCTTTCTCCTGACATGACAAGCAAACTCTTGACAGAGCTCTTATTTTACAAGCCTGCAGTGAAAAAGAGAGCTGGGGCCCTGATTGTTTCCACTAATTATGGGAGCATTAAAAAATGTTGGAATTTCCTTGGGAAGGGGTGGGATGGCTGCCATCAGTGGCTCATTTCCCTGGTCTGCAGCCTGAGGCTTTCCAGACAAGGAGAATCCAGCACATTGTCACTTGTGCTCCTCTCCAGAGACACACAGAGCTCCTGGAACCTTCTCCTGTGCTCACCAGGGAGGCAAAAAATGCTGTCCCTGTAAAAAACCTTTCAGATCAGAAGAGATCTTCCACCACTGCTGAGAATGTCATTCCTGTTGGCTCTACAAAAGGGTAACCTCCTAAAATGACAGGACTAATTCCAAACTAGGCAATGCCAGATGGGAAGATTTGAAGACAACAGACCAAGAAAACATGAATTTGCATCGGGCTCTTACCTGTACTTTGAACCAGGCAAATTTATTGGCAGGAAGTTCCAAAGCCACCTTCAGGATGTGATGCTGCAGGAGAGGAGGGACCTCCTCCCTCAGGCCCTTTTCAGTGACTATACCTGAGGGGTGAAAGCAAGAAACCAGCTTCAGTCTGGTCCATCTTCCTGAAACCTCAGAATACTCATGTGTCAGGGTTTAAAACAACTGTGAGACAGGCTGGCCATTCAAAGATCTTCACATCATGGGATCCCCAGACGTACTGCAACTAAGGCTGGCCAGCTCAAGGTGAGAATCCAGCCCTCAGAGGGAGAAAAGCAAACATCCCCTTCTGCTGTGGACTGTGTAAACAGCCAGAGAAAACAGTGGAGGAAATACAAATACCCATCACATACCCTTTATCAGCTTGCTGAAATCAAAGTTGCTCTGTGCTACCAAGTGGGGCACAACCTTCTGATACAGACATATGACCTGAAGCAGTGCAGCTTTCAGAAGCAGCGTCTCAGCATCATCTGAACCTATACAAAATGTTTCCATCATTAGTTTCTTCTTGTTTCATAGCAAGAGTGCACAGTGCCACACCTCCATTAGCCAGCAGGAGAATTAATAACTGTATTTCCAGCACATTGGCCTAGGGAATGACCTGCTATCTTCCCAACAAGAAGAATGAGAAAAACACCTGTGGAATCTCCAGTTCCATTCCCCAGCATTCCTGTATGAATACTTTCAAAACTAAATCTGCTTATTCAGTGCTTAGATTGAGAGCTGCCATTTCTAATTTGACTCAGAAGTGCTTACACATATAAAATACAACCTGAACATGTGAACGCTCACTGTAAGAATCCCACCTGTCCTGCTGCTATTTAAGGCTGAACAACAGGAAAAAGTGAAGGAAAGGATATGGCCATGCTGCTGATTTCTGGGGACACTACTTTCAGCTAATGTCAGGCAGGCTTGGCTGGAGAAGTGCAGGAGACAGTGCACTACAGTTTGGTGCAAATTTATTATTTCAGTTAAAAACTTTTTTCTTTCCCTTTCCCCTTTCAAAGTAATACTTTCTCAGTGTAAGCTCCTGGCAAGAGGCAGACAACAAATACCCGTAAGAGAGAAACAGCAATAGCACTTAAGGCAACCGTTCACTTCCTAGGAAAAGCCACCTCAGGTTCCAGTTGTAACATGAGGAGCCATAAAAGCTACTTGTTACCCAGTCATTAACGAAAGCAAGCAAAGAACACCGGCCCAAACATTTAACTCCCAGTTTTTCCTTATTTACTTGGTCTCCCTCACTGAGTTAGGAAGAACAGGATGAATGCCACAGATAAACTTTGTTTGCCTGGGTCTCAGCTCCTATTAGGATAGAACTCTCTAGTGACCACAATGCAAATAAAGGTGTAAAAGATGAGCTGGGAGTGAGTGACACAGCATTACCACTCAGAATGCTGAGGAACTACAGCTACAGTCCTGCAGAAATGAGCTGCTCCACTGCTTTCCAAGCCTGCAGAAATGAGCTGCTCCACTGCTTTCCAAGCCTTGGACTGCCAGGGGCAACAACACTGGCACTGCCCAAAGGGAGGCACAGAAGGACACCCACTGAAAAGCCTTCTGCTCCAGGCAGTCTCTCTGTGGAATATGCACCGTGAAGGGTAAAACTGGTTGCAGATTAATCTCTAGCTCACAAAGAAACTTCACAGGCCATTGGCCAAGATACAGACAATGCTGAAACTCCCCATTTCCTCAATGGAACTGTGGAAGGAAGGAAGCCCTTTGGGAGGGACACTGGATTTGAGAGAGGAAAACTGAGGCCCTTGCTCCATCCCTCTCCCCCTCTTCCAACACTCATAATTCCACTCCTGTGTTACACTAACACAAGCATTTGTGTAGCCACAGTAACTAACTGCTAAAAAAAAGACCTCCTGGTGAAATAACTTGGACAAACAAAAATCTCTCCAAAAATTATTTTTCAGGCATTTTTTCTGCCAGTTTTATTTTGTGGCTGTGAAACAGCTCCTAGCGTGGAAAGGTCAAGGGCAGGAGGGCTGAGTTCAACAAGAGGAACAGCAGAGCCCTGCACCTGAGGAGGAACAGCCCCATTCACCAGGACATTCTGAAGCCACCCAAGCAGAGAACAGGTTGCCAGGGAAGGCCCTGGTGTCAGGGAGCTGCTCCTTGCCTTCCTCTCAGCACTGGGGAGCCCAAACCAGGAGTGTTCTGTTCAGGTCTGGACTCCCCAGAAAACGGAGACACTGGGGAGAGTCCAGCAGAAGCTCACAAAAACAGTGAAGGGACTGAAACATCTCTCCTGTGAGGAATGGCTGGGGGAGCTGGGACTGCTCACACTCAAGAGGAGGCTCAGGGGCATCTCTTATCAATGCATATGAGCACCTGAGAGTGCAAAGATGACAGTGCCAAGCTCCTCCCAGGAGCACTCACGGGCAGGAGCAGAGACACTGGGCACAAGGTGAACCACAGGAACACTCTGAGCATCAGGAAACACTTTCTGACTTGAGCACCCACACAGGCTGCCCAAAGGGGTTCTGGAGTCCCCATCCTTGGAGATGTTCAGAAGCTCTGTGAACGTGGACCTGGGTAACCACATAGAGGTATCAGGCAAGATGATTTACAGAGATCCCTTCCAACCCCAACCACCCTGTGATCCTGGGACAGCCAAGGCAAACTGCTTCACCTTCTAGTAACAGCGGCAGCCTCCGTGTAGAACTGTGCTCTCAGGCAATTCTAACAGCCTGAAGAACTGAACAAAGAAAAGGTGAGCAGCAAATACAAGTGAGTTCTGGATTCTGCTGAAGTTAAGGGTGGGAGGAGGGTTTCACATCACTCATTCCCACAGAGATAAGAAGCTGTAACTCCACCTGCTTTGCCTACCATGCTGCTCAGCAACTTCTGGCTCAGTCATTGCCTTCACAGTGGAGACATCACCTTCCTTTTTCTCAGCTGGGCCATTGCTGTGTTCTCTCGCTTGCTTCAGAAGGGACTGCCAGACAGCCACTATGCTGGTCATGTCTGGTAAAACCTGAAAGCAAACAGGGTAAATTGCAACAGCTCTCCTTTGTAAGACAAAGCTCCTGTGATAAATACATCCCCAAACACCCAACAGGAAGATCTGTAGCTCTTCACAAAGGCTGGAATTGACCTTGTGTGCAATCAGAGAATGACCTCAAATCAAGCACCGCACTTCCACTTCTGCCTAACGTAAGTACTGGAAAGAACATTTTATTGAAAAGGCTTCTTGTGACAAATTTGTTTGGTTCTTCTTCCTCATGGCATATTTTCAACTCAAGTGCTATCTTGTCTAGGAACTTGTGAGTAACCTCTGCTGGCTGCATTGACTTGAACCAGGAAGAGAAATGCTTCCTGCTCCTGGAAATCATTTGCAGCAGCACAGCCATTAATGCTGCAGACCTGTCTCCCACAGAATTGTATCTGCATTCCCATCAGACAGATATGTCAGGAAGTGCAGGCTCCTCCCTCACCATTTAACCCACAGCCTCCCCAGGTACCATCCCCTGGCTCCTCAGCTGCACCACTCCAGGACAAAGTACAGGGAGAGCAGGTGTCTGCTGCAATTGTCTCTCTCTCCCTACCTTGCTGACAGCTTCTCTGTAGAGCTGCACAAACTCCTGCAGAGCTGGCAGTGTGTAGATCTGTGACCTCTGCCAGGTTTCTTCAGACAAGCAGTGCTGAATGTTCCTCAGGGCTCTTCTCAGCACCATGGACACCAGTGAGAGGATGCTCTGCTTCACCTCTGTGCTGGGCAGCTAAAAGAAGGAAGTGCATTAATGACATTTCAGCGATTCCCGTTATGCCACACACAGAATCCATACCCTGGATGTGTGCTAAAATTGGTCAATGAATCCCTTACTTTGTGGATCTTAGCTAGCAGTAAAGAATCCATGGGCTTTCAGATTCCCAGCCTAAAACACTAGCGGACAGAGGGAGAACTGGTGCTTGTGAAAGGCACCTGGAATCAATATCAGTGATTTTAATCCATTTCCCAGTGCTTCACCAAGCCAGATCAATGCTGAGGCAGACAACATAAACCACAAGTAATTAACCAAATTAAGAAATTTCTTGAATGATCCCACACTAAAATGAAACAGTACAAACTAGCACAGAAGAGTCACTGAAATACTACAGACTGCTCTTACATTTAACCCTTGGGTGAACATTGTTCTACTGCACACTGCAGGGACTGTTGTCACCATCACCATAGAAAGCAATCTGGGAAGAGGAATAAATTCTGAACTCTTAAAAGCATTGGAGATCTCTGGTTGAGCCTCATAGATCTGAAAGAAAAGAAACAAAAATTTAAGCCCATTGATACAGTTCTGGAGATGCCAGCTTCTTCTGGGGAGCATTTTACAGAAGGATTTTGACTTGATTTAATGGCAACATTAAATGTCAATTTTTATGCAAAAATGCTACAGAGCATCCTACAGACTCCTACTCAACTAAATGAAACCTCTGTATGCAACCAGCATCCCTGCTAAAGGCCATCCCTTTTCAAGAGATTCCAGACCCTACTTGCCCATTTTAAGCTAAACAAAGAGGCAGTGGAGCACTCACAAAGGACAAAAGGTTTTTCTAGTTGAGCTTTGATGTTGCTGCATCTCAAAAAATATGTCCCTGATGTGATGTTTTCCACTGTTTCTCACACCAATTCCTTCTTTACCAGTTAAGTTTAAGTGTTTATAGAGCCTCCTGCTCTGAGCATGGCTTTTTACCATCACCCACACTCTCACCTTCTTGAGTAACTTCACATTGTCCATCCAAGCAGACTTCACTCTAGGAACAAAGGAATACTGGGTCTCCTTGAAGTATCTGTTCAATAAATCTGGGCACACTTTGAGAATATTCACCACGAGGTCAGCAACCATTTCATCTTCTGTTGCAGTTTTTAAACCAAGCAGGAAGTGCAGAAGTACCACATTTCCTCCCCTGTTGAAGAAAAGAAAAAAAAATATTTTGAATAAGAAATCCTTATTTTGATACTTTATATGGGCTGTGAACTCTGCAGCTTCTCTAACTGTTAATTGCAGGCAAGATCTCTCACCCTCCTGGCATAATTTCTGAGTTTATACTCAAAGAAATTAATGTGCCTCCACATTTTCTGCATGACAAGCAGTGAATTAACACCACACATTTCAGGCAGACACAATAACTGGTAAGGTCTCTTTGGCTTCTAGCAAAGAATCCCTGTCGAATCCCAGCTGCCCAGTGACTTACTTGCCAGAAGTGCCAAGACTTGGGTCATAGAAGGTTATGCCATGTTTCAGAGAGCAGCACAGGTCCATTAAGAAACCATGCACAAGTTCTCGCACCATTGCTTTGCCCACCTCCTCAGAACCTTGAGCCACCTGTAAGAACCAAAAAGGAGTAAAAAAGGCATATGAGATTCGGCATCACAGATATCAGCCTCACTCTACATTTTATATGGATCCTCTCAGAGAAATACTAGAACAAAGTTTGGCTTTTGTTCAGATCAAAAAGAGAAACTTCAGGACTTGAAGGTCCCTTCCAAGCCAAACCATTCTGTGATTCTACAATTCCATTACCCTTCTAAATCCAGAACAACTCAAGATGCCTAGGGATGAGAAGACTCTAGACAACTGTGGCTGGCAAATCATTAATCATATGACTGATAGGGACTGCCAGGAACTGTAAGAACTTAATTCAGAACTGAAATGTATGCTTATGAATGGGGTCAGGGATTGCACAGCTCCAAGCAGATCCCTACCAGACACAGATCTCCTCCAAAGGGTGTTTACAGTACATCAGCATGGGAGTGGCAGGGTCATAAGCACATGGTAGAGGAATACAAGAGGGCACACACAAAGGTGAAATATCTGTAGTCAAAACCCAGTGAGAAGCAGCAGAAATTTGGGGGTTCTTTTTAAACAGGCTCCTAAGATTCCTCTTTTTGAGCTCATCAGGCTCAGAGCAACTGGGAGCTGTTTCAAAAGCTGGGGGCTGCAAGAGGAGGGGAAATAAAGGCAGCACAAGGACTAAGAGTAACAAGAAATAAATGGCCAGACCTTTAAATCCTCAGGGCTGACATCAGTAATCCCATTCCAGCGGTACAGGGAAGCAATGTGCAGCAACACTTCTGCAGTGAAAAAACGAACCTTCTGTGTCTTGCTGATGTTTTTGTTATGAACCACCTGAAAATGAGAAAAATGCAAACTCTATTTATTGCAAGTTGTCGCAAAATCACGGCAAAACAGCAACACGCCTCATTCCTCTAGTACACCCAGAGCTGGCTCCCCTCACACAGCAGCAGAAACGTTCTGCCTGTCCTGTCAACACTTCTCTCACATGCTCCTGCTCCACCCCGACCCTACACCGACCTCTGCACACCCTGCACGTGCTGGACAGGACTGATGTTCATGTTAAAGAGCACAGATCATGTTTAGAGCATCACAGCCACAGAGCAGAACCAGGGGAACCCGGGTGCAGGCATAGTAAAGCCTTCTACAAGTGAAGTTTGAATGAAAGGGAAGGAAGTTTCTCAGAAGTTCTTCGGCTGTGCTTTACTGCGGGCATTGTTTTAATTCTCATCTTTCTTGCTAAGCTGAAAGAGCAATGCAGCGTGCTGGGATCCACCAATAACACAACAGCTCATGATGTATGATTCCCACATAGGGAAAGCTTCATTTGAAAAACAAAGTTCCAAGGAGCTTTATTTTACATTTAAATGATAGCTTTTTATTATCCTTCTTTTTCACATTATTGCAACAGCAAAACGAATGAACATTTTTGGCTTTAATTGGTCAGTTGAGAAAAGCCCATCTGAGGCAGACTCTTATGGCTACACTCTAAATTTCAAACTATTTTTTTCTTCATTCTCTCAACTGTCCATGCAACAGCTTATGCAACATTGCTACAGGAGCTCAGAACAGAGATTAAAAAGTCATAGATTCTGGAGCTAAAAATATTTTTAAATGAATAAAATACATCTCAGGCGCAGCTGCTCTGCAAGCAACAAAAGTATGCCACGAAAGAGGCAGGGCCATGCTCAGAAGGTGACAGAGCAAAGGAAAAGCCACCACTAAACCAACTCTCACACCTTTCAGCAATTCCTGCTTCCCTGTTTCCAACTCTGGCCCAGTAATACAGCCAAGCTACCAACCTCCAACACATACCATCAGTCACACACTGCAGCAGCACACTGCCAGCAGCCCTAAGAACTGAACATTGCCGGAGAAATCACTGCAGAGCTGCTTTCGGCAGTAAGGAAAATAGAAAACATGAGACAACAGTTTCAAGGGTGTATCATACCTTAGCTGTCAGTGTGGAAAGCAGGAGATTGACAGTAGAAACTCTGTCTTCCTTTATTTCAGAGCGAAGAATAGCTGGAATGAAATCTAAGAGGACATTTCAAATGTTAAGTCAAAATGTGAAAGCTGTTTTCATACTAAAATACTTCAGGGAATTCACACCCATTCCTCTTCCATGTCACATTATTTATCCTGCTGTTACATTCCAGGATGAACCAAAAGGCAGCAATCAGAGTTCAGAAGGATGATGTGTCTGTGACTATGGTTATGAACCAGTGATGCTGCCAAAGCTACTCTCATCTTGACTGGCCAATTTGCCAACTTGCTGATTAACACTGCTACAGCATCTGTCAACTTTAAATACATTCTGGGCCCTGAAATGCCCCACTAAAATTCAAGTAATTTCACATTCCTCCCCCTGAAGCACTTGCAATTGCTTCACTGAGTGATTCTCAAATGTTGGGAGGTTCCATCTCCAGCTACATGCATCACCTTTAGGCTCACCAGTGCATCCCAAAGTTAGACAACCTCAGTTTATAGAGAACCTGGGGCTCCTACAGGGGAATGGAAGCCATCTGCACTGACTGGGCCAACGTGGGCAATCCCCAGCCTGGAAGAACTGAACAGCCGCCAGCACCTCAAGGAAATCAGCAGCCCTGGGGTGGCAGGAGCAAGAGAAGTCAATCATTACAGCCAGTTCTCAGCCCCCTGCCATTACTTTCTGCCAGCTAGTGGCTTAAGCACTTTTTTTAAACAATATTTCTAGATCCCTTCTAAATTGTCTCATAACTTTTCCAAGGGTCACAATTCACAGGGCAGAAAGGCAACTGAAGTACACCCTTTCCAAAAGAAAATTAATGCAACATATCCACTGTTACTGTCTTATAAGCAAGGCTGGAAGCCATCAATTTTGTTTACTGACTCTATGACCTCAAACTTTTCTATTAGATTTACAGGTTTTTTTTTGATCTGTGTCACCAAAGCCTTTATTTTTGCAAAGTTTTAGCAGATAGCATATTGTTCTCAAGCAGGAGAGGCTTATTTACTGCACTACCAAAGAAATTTAAAGCTTTTCAGATAATAAGATTAAAAATATATATTTTGCTTCTTATTAGTGCTCTCTACCCAGTTCACATTTTTAATTAGGTAATATTTATTATCACATATAAATGACTGTGCCTTAAAAACAAAAAGTTCTGAAGTACCTTTTAATTCCAGCACCTGTGCCAAGATTGCATTGTCACCAGCAATGAGAAAGGAGAGAGCAAACTGAATATAGGCCATGCGGACATCTGGCCTCCCCTGGAAACACACAAATGTAAATATAAAATTAAAAAATTATGTTAGCACACAGATGGTACCCAACTGCAGAACTGATACTGCAACTGCTGATTATCCCTAGAAGTGCCATAAATGGGTGAATGAAACAACTTATGAAAATGTTGCATGCAGCCACAGACATACATTTACATGCAATACATTCACAGCGTGTTCAGCTAAAAAAAAACTTCCTGCATTAAACAGATCACTTTTACATAAAAAGGAAAATGTACTGGCTCCTGTGCTTTTCAATTCTCAATGTAGGAGACCAGACCACAGATTTAAATAAAAAGGAAACAGTAACAGCCATTTCATGCCAAACCCTGCATCACTGAACCTCCTCACTTGTGCACTGCTTCGTCAGTTCACAGAAATGCCCATTAAAAAGGGTGAATATAAAACTGCCCGCTCAGGCACAAGCAGTGAAAACTTGACCTGTAGAAGCACCACAGGATATGAACACTGAATCACAAAATTATTTGAGTTGGAAGGGATCTTCAGGATCACCTCATTCCACGCCCTGCCATGGGCAGAGACATCTTCCACTACCCCAAGCCCTGCTGCCCCCAGCCCTGTCCATGTGGCCTTGGACACTTCCAGGGATGGGGCAGTTCCTTCTCACTGCAGGACAGCGTCTCATCACCCTCACGGCCCAGAATCCCCTCCCAATATCCAAGGTAAATAAATACACCCTCTTTCAAAGAGTCCCCCCTCCTCCTACCACTGCATTCCCCCACAGAGTCCTGTCATGATTTACAACTTTTTTGAAACCTGCTGTGCAAAATTAAGCTGCATGTAAAGGAGCCTGAAAGAGGATTCTAAGTAAGCAAAAGATAAGGCAGCAGGGACTCACGAAAGGGTTGAAAGAAGAAATAAAGAGAAACAAATGAGATTTTGCTGTAAGTTTTGGGCCTGGTGTTTTTGTGTTAAAAGCTCACCTCTGATAGCCAGCTGTGACAATTTCACTGAAAGCTGTACGGGACTAAGACCTTCTGGATGCTAGACTCCTTGTACCTTATTTAAGCAGCTTGTGGTCAAAACACTACACCCAAGCATTTAAAATCAAGGGCAGAGCTACTCCTGCAGACAGCTCCTGCAGTGAGGCCAAAATCCATGGAATCTGACAATTCCGGAGCTATAAAAGGTGGTTCCAGGGAAAAAGGGATGTGTTTGGTTTTTTGCCTTCCACTTGATTGCTTTATAAAGAAAAAGAATGAATTTTCATCTCAGATGGCACAAACCCAACACAAACGTACACACCCGCTCTGCAAGTAACCTTTAAAATCCAGAAACAATACGTCAACATTGCAAACAATTCTGGATTCATTATACACTTGCATTTGGAATGACACAAATATTCTTGTTCTAAAGCACTGGTTTAGGTCAATCCTGACTATTTTCAGCAAACAGGGAGGGAACAAGACATAGTTTCTTCTGGAAAAAGAGGAGTGATTTTCTCTCCATTCACATATTCTTCTTAAGGATTTCCAGATAAAGATTATTTAGAACTTTTGTTTATGTTTTCAAATGCAATTACTCTGTATTAGTATTGGGCAATATCCCCTCTCCAATTTCCATTTATTTCAGTGGGACCAAACTGCAAAAGAAAAGACTAGTTTTCAGGAGTTTACTATCACTTTCACTCTGCTTCAGACATTAGAAGGGCAGTTCACAGACACTGTACATTTCTATTTCTCCATAGCTTGTTGGAAACACATGAGGCATTTTCATGTGTCCAGTTGGGCACAATCACGGACTTCAGCTTGACACAGGACAGGAAGGGAGAGTTCAGCTCTTGCAGATGAAAATGCAGCAAACATTGGCAAGAGCTTTGTTCTGAACAGATAGCTAAAAAAGCTGGTGGAGCCATGGCACAGCATGCCATGGCATGCAGCACCTCAATTTACCTGCTTACATCTTCTTTTCAACAATCCAGGCAGGTACTTGTTGTTGAAATCAAAATGACTGTAGACGTCCCTTGCAGAATCCGGGCCCTGAGCCACCATGGCTGACAGCAGGGTCAGGCACCCCCGGCTCATCCTAAAAAACAAAACAAAGCAGAGCTAAACCTGCAGGCCATTCCCAGGGTGAGGGTTATACAAACTGCCAAACCAAGAGATTAAAACTAAAAGAGAAAATAGAAGGAAAGTTAAACAATCTAAGTAATTGTTTTAGGCAGTAATAACAGCAGCTGGGAAAGAGGGGTGAGGGGATAAAGGAGAAGGAAATGCCTTTTTATGCTCTTCCCCAAAACTAAGCTGTAATGTGAGGCTAGATATTCCCTTTATAAAGTAGTTTAAAAGGGAGAAAGTGACAAAATTAACAACTTGAAGATACTTGTTCATGGCAGTGGAGTTGGACTAGACAACCCTTAATTATACCATGATTCAATGAACTCCTGAATTCATAGAGGTTTGCCATTAAGTTCAACAGGAATATGTCAGGGCCACTATGCACAAGACTGCAGACCTGCATCGTCTGAACAGCCACTGCCATGAACAGATCTGTAACCTGTCCATCATGTTCTGTCATGGACAAACTGCAAAAAGCCACGTGACTCAAGCAGAGATCCCATCGAGACATACAGTAAAGAAAATACCTCTGCACATCAAAGAGGTTGCACAGAAAATGCAGAGCATCTCCCATCAGAGATCTGCAGCCTCCTCTGTGCAGGTTCTAGAAGGATTTCTCCAGAACCTGCAACCTTTAAACACTTAATCAGAAGTGCAGATCTTGCACAGCCTCAGAATTTGTTCCCAGTGTACCTATTTGAGATTCTTTGTCCTGCTGCAGTAAGATCAACTGCACAGTGCAGGAAGCACAGTGGAGTCTATGAACTGGGAAAGCACAGAATACTTCCAATTCTGCTCCAAGACTGAAAGATGAATCATTGGCCTTGGACAAGCCAATTTCAGTCTGGTTTTTCCTCTGCTTTCATCTTCCTCCCAGGTTCGTACTGAAATGTCTGACATTTGCAACTTTTCCCCTATCCACATGAGCATGAGACATTTTTTGGTCCGGACTAGATAATGCAATCATTGAACACCCTAAAATGATCTCAGACTTAAGAGACTGAAAAAATCGCAGAAGAAAAGCCAGTCTGAAAGAGAAAAATCCATTATAAACATGGACTCCAAAAAACACAGGGAAATAAAGCACTCAAGAGCAGCTCTTTTCGCCATCACAGGAAGACTGCCCTGTTCCACACCATACGTGTCACCCCACAAATGAAGCAGCATTAAAATAACAGGACTCAAGGTAAAACCCATGTTAGCTCTCACCAGGACAGCCCCAGCTGATGAAAACTACAGCTTCAAGAAAGTATCCTACAGCACTGGATTGTTTGATGTATCAGTTTCCACTTTGCAAAGACTTCCACAGGCCATTATTTTACGACAAGTGGAAAAGGATTATTAAATAAAGGTGGATTATCAGCAATAAGTCAAGATGAATTTTGCAAATCTAGTACAGGGCCTCCAGATCAATTGACAGAGATTCTCCACCAGAGCACCAAGCAGACTTACCTGTGATTCTCAGAATACAAAGCAGCATAGACCAGTTTCATATAGGAATGAATCAACTTTTTGACAATGTTCATTCCCACAACAGAAAAATGTGAGAGGTCGCTGGCTGTCCTCAGTAAAATGGCTTCTAGAGCTTGAAAGATTAACAGCATCTGTAGGATAAAAAAGTATGTTAATACCTGACAATATCAGGTAAGACTTGAAATTATTAGCTGAGCAAATGGTAGTAACCAGCATTAATAAAAAGAGCAACCCCACTCCAAGAGGAAAGCTTCCACATATGAAAGTGACATTAACTTCTAAATTCTTTCCCAAATTAATGCTTCCTCTTTGAAAACATCACTTCTGAGAGCGTGAAGCTTCAAGGAATCAACACTTCAAGAGACAACTGCTCCTAAGTGGATGACAGAAAATGAAATGTGCTGGAGAAAAATATCATGTTCCAATCTTTCAATTAATCCTGCCACAAGAATTCAGAATCCATACAGCACTGGGACTGCGCCCATTACAAACATCAGCCCCTGCTAGCAACGGGATATTGAGGAAAGGCTGTCACTGAACATTACAGAGACAAAAATGATACTGAAAGGCAAAGAACAGCAAGTGATGGTTAAAAAGCCACACAATACAATACTACATTGTAAGCAACACTACATTGTAAGCAATGCTGCACCAGCATTCACAGTGAAGAGTTATTGAACTCTTTGTTAATTCATCATATTCTAAGAAGGATAAAATTGTGTCCAGCTGACATAAGAAAAATGAAGTCAATTTTACCAGTGGCTTCCTAGAAATGCTGATGTATCAGGCAGATATCTAAAAACATTTACTTTCACTAGGCTACTTTTGTTTTGCTTTCTTAACTGCTTCTGTTGATCCCCTCATTTCCTAAAAGGCCTTTTGGTAACATTTAAAGAACCTTAACAGCTTGATTTGGAGAGGATTACTGGTTGTGTGTGTCATTAAATCCAGGAACATCTATGAACAGAAAGGAGCATCTCCCACTTGGTAGGTGCTCCTGCCACTGCTACTTCAGAAAAAAAAAACCAAAAAATTACAGAGTAATTTACACCACAAACACTATTTATTCATAAAACCACAGAACATCCTGAGCTGGAAGGGACCTACAGGGATCATCCAGTCCAACTCCTGGCCCTGCACAGACACCTGAACAATCTCACCCTGTGCCTGAGAGCGCTGTCCAAATGCTCCAGGAGTTCTGGCAGCCTTGGCGGCTGTGACCATTCCCTGGTGACCTTTTGTTGGTTCTTCTCCAGGGTGGGATTGCTGGGATGGTAACTGCCAGCCCCTGAATGACAGCCCCCATATCCAACTTACTTCACTTTCAGGCTTCCTTTCTCCATCGAGAAGCCTGAATATCTCAGCACACTCCATGGAAATTTTCACGTATCCCTCCACGACATCGTACACTTGGGGTGACGGCAGCGTCTTGGCGATGGACACGAAGGTCTCCAGCCCTGCAAAGCCACAGCGTCACCCAGCCACCAGTGCCACGTGTGGGACCCGCTGTGGGCCACACAGAGGGGCCGGGCCGTGCCCGTGTGCGGCATCCAACCCCACCAGCAGCATCCGTGACATCCCCGCCACGTCCCCCAGACCAGCCCCTTCAGCCCGGGTGAGCCCCCTCAGACCGGACCGGCCGCCTCAGCCCGGGTGAGCCCCCTCAGACCGGACCGGCCGCCTCAGCCCGGGTGAGCTCCCTCAGACCGGGTAAGCCCCCTCAGCACAGGGCAGCCGCCTCAGCCCAGGTGAGCTCCCTCAGCCCGGGGCAGCCCCTCAGCCCGGTGAGCCCCCTCAGCCCGGGTGAGCCCACTCAGCCCGGGGTGAGCCCACTCGGCCCAGGGCAGCCGCCTCAGCCCGGACCGGCCGCCTCGGACCGGCCGCCTCAGGGCGCGCCTCTCCCGCCTTGCAGAGCCCCTCACCCTTAGCGACGGCCGCGGGGTCCCGCAGCAGCGCCTTGAAGCGGGCGCCATTGAACTCCTCGTCCCGCGGGCCACAGGCGCGCTTGGCCGCAGGCTCCCCGCTCCGCTCCCCGGCCTCGCCGCTCCGCTTCACGGCCATGCTCGAGCCGAACCCGGCCCAGGCCCGCCCCGGAACCGCCGCCGCTCCCGCAGGAAGGGGCGGGAGCAGCTCGGGACAGTGGAGGAGTCGGACCGCCCTAGCGGGAAGGCTTTCTCATCTACCAGTGCCGAGGTGGGCGAAAAGAGTTAAAAATAGTTATCGTGGAATGGTTTGGAAGGGACCGTAGCCATTCCCACCCCCTGTCATGGGCAGGGACACCTTCCACTGGGCCAGGTCGCTTCACGCCCCAGTGTCCAACCTGGCCTTGGACACTTCAGGGATCCAGGGGCAGCCACAGCTGCTCTGGGCACCCTGAGCCAGGGCCTGCCCACCCTCACAGGGAACAATTCCTTCCCAATGTCCCGTCTGCAGCAGTCTCTCATCCATCGCTGCTTGCAAGGCCAAGCAGGTTTTTGTCATCCCAGTTTCCCCAGACCGCAGCCCCCTGCGATCCTGAACCAACACGGCTTAAAGTTCGGAGTGGAAGGGGAAAGCACCGAGGGGAGAGAACTTCCTCAGATACTCCTCTCTTTCCAGGAGAGGGAAAGGTTTCGGGGTGACCTAACCATGGCTTTCCAGTACCTGAAGGGGCCCACGGGAAAGATAGAGAGGGACTATTTATAAGGGAAGGAGTGACAGAAAAGGGGGAATGGCTTCCCACTGCCAGAGGGCAGGCTTAGATTAATTAAAATCTAAACCCTTCCCTTGCTTTCAGCAAGAGTTATTCCAGGACAAGCACAGTGATAAGGAGGAATGGAAAAAGCCTTCTTCCAATAAACTGTTTCATATGGAATGACAACAGTAGAAACAGTAGTGGAAGATAGAGTAGATTAGTTCAGTAAGAAAAAATTAAAGATCTATCCAAATCCAAAGCAGATTTTTTTTTCATATGTGCAAGTAATAAAAGTAGCATTAGTATCTTCCTGGGCTTTTTCAAACTGTTTTTCTTTTTTGTTTTGTTTTGTTTTTTTTTTTTTTAGCAAAATTCTGTAAAAAGAGTGATCCAGAAGAGGGCAACATTCACAGCCATTCTGAGACCTAGGACAAGCAAATGCTTTCACACTGACAGAAGATGCTGCGATGCTTTGAGAGCAGAGGACAGAACAAAATAAAAGCAGCTGAAGTTAGAAGACAGAAAGGGGTAAAATAAAGGGAGTACATAAGACTGGGGGGAAAAAAGGAAATGGGAAAGTATGAATTGCTAGACACTAGGTACAAGGGCTTTTTTTGAGTAATTTATGAGGACAAAGCCAAAAGCATATTACTGCTGGTAGTGGCATCATGCTCCAAACTCTGCTAATAATTCCTATTTCTAGGAATACTTAAATTTAACTCACTACATTCCAACTATTTTTCTGCTTGTTTAGAAGGCAGTTCCATTTGGAATTCACCTCAGTATAGCAAATTCTATGCAAAGGTGCAGACTTCTCAGTTCTTCCATAAAACATTTTTGGTGGTTCTTCTGGACGATGGAAAACCTTTGTTTCAGCCTTATAGTTTTCTTGAAACTTAAATTTATGCAGGTATCCAAATATATTTGCAATTCCAGAAACTGATAGGCACAAAATATGGAAGGTAATTAACATTCTCAAGAGGGAGTTGCTGTGTTACTGAGGGGATGAAAAGGAAGGCCATAGCTAGTAGAAGCAGGAAAAAAGATTTGATTTAACACAGCTTTTAAAAGGCTCAATAGTGATACTGAGATACTGAGATCTTCAAGGCAAAAGTCCAGTTTACCAGACTTACAAGCCTGATAGTTACCATCACACCATATTTCATAGTTCTAGTATTTTAAAAAGTACTGCAGAATGGTACTGAAAATCATTTTTATTTAACTTTATTTTATGTTCAATTATTCTCTCCCCTCGCTGCCTGTGTGGCTGTCAGAGGCTTCCAGGAGGCTGGGGAAGCAGACTGCTGCTCTCACTTCCAGCCAGGTCACTTCCATGATCTGCTGGAGTGCACTTTGAAGCCGTGTTCTTTCCTTTCTCTGTTATATCTGACAGCTTTCCTCCCCAAGTCTGTTTTTTTGGCAAGCAGCATTTATGGAGGGCCAGTTGGAGACCTCAGGCCCAGACAAAATTCATCTGCTCTGCTGTGCTTGTATGTGCAGCAGATGGGAGCACTGAATGAGCCAAGCAGCAACCTCTGAGCTGCCCAGTTCTCAGTAAATCAAAATACTCCTCTGTGGTTCTTGCCAGATGAACAGATCATCATATCCAAGTTACACACTGCCCCTCTGGCATTTTCAAGCCTGAAAAACAATTTCTGGTCCCTTGCATGAACCTCAGCCCTCCGCCTTGTTCAAGGAACAGCTCTAGATACCAGACTAAGTGAGGCAAGGCACCCTTTCGTGCCTCAGTGAGGGCCTCTGCAGCCTTTACTGCCCTGAACAGTGTGTAACCAGCCAAGCCCCAGCCCTGCAGTCCTGCTGGCTTGCCTTTGCCTCCCAAACCTGAACCTTTTTCTGCACTGCGGGATCCTCACCCATGCACTCCTGAAGACAAAAATCTGATTTGTTAGAAATCTACATTTCTAACACAGAGCTTCACAAGGTTTCCCCTCTGATTTCAGCCTTAAACACTGCTGTCCTTCTCAGCCAGCCCCTCTCTCCAGCCTTTAGCCATGGATCTTGTGGTGCTGTAGGTAATACTTGCCGCCCCTCAGGATTAAGTCTCCTGATATGCATTTACATCACTCCCTAACCGTGTCCTCATGACCCTTCCCAAACTCAGCCTCATCTCCAGGCCTGCAACCTCTCCCTACAGACAAGGGACCATCTCTGAGTAGGACTGCTGACAGAGCAGTGCATGAGCCCAGCTATCCCAGCATAGCCTGTGCTAATCCCAGCCCAAACCTGTCCTTTAAACCCATTGGTGTCGGGGTACTGGAGCCCCAGTTAAAGTAACCCCTGTGGTGGCTTCACTTCAAGGCCATCTGTCAGTTGTGATTCCCTACCCTACACTAGTAAGAAATGCATTCATTTCTTAAAATAATTTTTTAATTTTATGTATAAATCAACCATAGAAAGCATTCAGAGGCATTAATCCAAAATCCCATCTCTAAAGCTGTAGTTCTCAATGTTTGCTTTTAGTTTACACAATTACTCCACAGAAAAGTTTCCTTTGGTTTTTCCCAAAATTTCAAGTGTGATATAGAGCTCTTTGTCAAATGTTCCTGCTTTCCAGCCTTTTACACCCTGAGGGATCACATAAGGAGTGAGGGTGGATGCTGCCAAGAGATGGGATATCAGGACCCCCTCCTCAGCACAGCCTCCTGAGAAGGGAATATCCCAACACAATCCCTTTTTTGCCATCACATGTCCGAATGCCCTGTGCCCCATGCTCCCATGACCCTGATCAGCCCAGTGCTAGGCCATACACTTGGAGACACAGTCAGACATAGTCATTGCAGTGCTTGAATTCCACAAGTTTGGCACTGAGGAGTCCAGGGGATGTGCAAGGTCAGTGTGTGGACCCAGGAGATGAGAGGCTGGCAAGGCTGAAATAAAACCACAACTTTTTTTGCTCTAGATGCTGTAAAACAAAACCACCTCTCCTCCTCTTCTCCCTCCTCCCCCAATCCCAGAGTTATTTCAGCTGGAGTGCAAGGAGTGCATTTTAGGCCTGACTAATGGCAGTTTGTGTTCCTGCCACAAGGAATATTAGAGCCTGTCGATATGGACAAGGCATTATGAGGGTTTGAGTCAGAGCATGGTGTGAGTCTGGAGCTGGGCTGAGTGCCCAGGTGCTGAAAATGGGTGGAAAGATCAGAAAAGAAGGGAAGAGGACAGAAGAGTGGGGAGGTCAATGAGCAGGCTGTGAAAAGCTAGAGGAGCTGGAAGCACCTCTGAGTATCTACTGCAACACTCAGGGTATCTTCTGTGTACTGAAATCCTTCCCACCTTCTGCACATGGAATCATCCCCAAGCATCAACCACTCTGAGTTAGTTTGACACAGTCACTGAGTCACAGAATTTACCAGGGAGCCCTTACAGTCCTGATGGGAAAAGCAGGCACTTACAAACACTGCAATATTATTTTCAAATTTTGTTATTTGTTTTTAATTTCACAGTGCTCAGGTCGAATTAGCCTGAGGTCTGGATCTCAGAACTGTCAACTGTCACTGATTAGATATTGATATGGGCTCCTCTTTTCTGAAACACTACCAGTTTTCCATGCCTTTACATACCTAATTTGAGAGACCCTGAAGCCTGATTTTTTCAAGGCTCTTGGAAAAGCCACAGTTTTTTTCAGTGTTTTGATGTTGATTCTGTGGCTTTAAAAAGCTTCAGTCTTGCATTTCAAGTACATAATCATTAGTCATTTTGGAAAATCTTAGCTTAAATACTTATTTATTAAAGGGGAACAGTGACAACAACCCGTCAAAGGCAGGCTTATAAAACCATAATAAAGCACTTTCACAAAGAGGTTGATTTCCAAGACCGAGGTCCACCCAGCAAGTGTGTCCTAATGTCCTTCCTAAGCTGAGAGGCAAGACACACAGTCTATATTTGAAGCATCATGTCAGGAGTGACCAGGGACGACTTGGGTGCTTTAAGAGGGCAAGAACAACAAAACCAGGACCTTTTCCTTGGTGCAGTTGTTCTGCCTCCACCTTAGGTCATGTTTTCTCTTGTTTCCAGCAGTAAGCTCTGTGAGATGGGACATGCCTCTTGCTTCATGTCTATACAAGTGCCAGGTGCACTGCTAGAAGAAGCAATCTGTGTACAGGAGAAGTGCCAGCCAGACTGGCAGCGCTCAGGAGGGTGAGGAGCGGGGACTTTCTGCTGTGCCTGGTGAGGAAATGGAGTGAGGTTTCATTCCAGTGAAACGTGAGGAGGTTGGCTTTACAAACTTCATGGGCCACATCCTCTGTCTTGTGAAGTGCTCAGGGTCTCTCTGGTGTTATGGCTAGTTTGGCCAAGGAGCAGCTCAGGAGCACAAAACTCAAAACTTGTTAGCTGAGTTTGCTCTCTCTGAAGAGAGTCAAAAAATAGTAGAAAACAGCAAATATTTTCCCTCCTTCTAAACCTGCTGTGTGGAGTGCTCACTCAGTATTGATTCAAATTTCTATTTACACACACTAGAGTGTTTCTAACTCTGGCTCACCAAATTGGTCCTCTCAAGTGCAAATTACAGTACACATGAAGATCTTGTTAGATCTTATTGTCCATAGTACCTTGTGAGAACTTACAGCACCCAAAGCACACTTAGAATCAGAAAAAACTGTGGAACAAGCTTCCCTACAACCATTTTCAGCTTGTATCCATAGAAATAGAGGCTGGATTGGGAAAAACGTGGTCTGTTATTTTAAATAATCACCATACAGCGATTACTGTAAAGTATGTGCTTTGTTTTAAGTGGTCTGACACTCATTTCCATAGAAACAGACAGAGGATAGCAACCCACTTGTTTGAACTGTCCTGTAGATTCTGTCTGGGGCAGAATGCAGGAATATAAAATGTTTAAAAATGTGGGAAAAGCCTGGGATTTTGTTCTTAATTTTTTGTTTTGTTTTAATCCTCAAAAGCCAAAAAGAACATTAGGGAAATTCTTGGAAACTTTATTGTGGGAGAATAAAATGAAAATGACAAATATCAGCTCCTAAAAAAACTATAGGGGAGAAAGCAGGAAGGAAAAGCAGTAAGGGGTATAGTGGTGAGAAGTGTACACAGACGTGTGTGTGTGTGTTTGTGAGAAGAAGTGCTTCTGAGATATTTTTCTGACAATTTTGGTTATTGTACAATAGATCTAGTGATTTTTTTTTCACTAATAGGAAAATTTAGGCCATCTAACTCAACTGTCTATTTTATTTCGCTATTTTTTCACATTCGCTTTCTTTCATTTCACATTGTTTACTTCTTAACTGACACATTAATTCTATTGGAATTTCCATGCACTAAGTCATGATATGAGCTTTGAATTGGCAGTTGGAGTGAAGTTCAGGGGAAAATTATTAATGTGGAGAAAAATACGTTAAGTGCTCAGATTTTGGCTTTGCTTTTGCCAAGCTTCCATGTAACAACACAAATCCTGCATTTCTGGCACTGTGAAATTATTTCTTTTCTCCCCAAGTCCAAAAGAGAGAAACTGTCTGAAGCAGATGTGATATCCCTCCTGGATACTAACTCCTGGAGTTTCGTGTGATTTTTTTTCCTTTGGAGGAAAAAAAAAGGAATCTAATTCCTGTTGCTTGTGAGGAAAGGACAAGGCTGAGATTCTGTAATTCTACATGCTGAACATGTCTGGATTAGTTATATTGTCTTGCAGCAACTGAGTATTGCCAGCTTCTGGGAGCTGCATTCTGCACATCATGGTAAACACTTTCTCCCTTCCTGCCTTTGTGTTTTACACTCCTGTCTCCAAGTTTACTATTTAAGCACTATCCATCACAGGGAATAGCAGAGAATTGCAAGACTACTTTTTATATTTTAGATTACTTGGTTTTAGGTTAGTTTTGAATAACAAAGTAGCCCCCATTCAGAGGGAGAAGAAAAAACCCCACTATATACATACATACATACATACATATATATAGATATGTATGTGTGTAAAAAAATATAAATGCCATTCAATTCCTGTCAGCCACAGTGTCCATAAGTTTTCCTCCTCCGTAGGAAGGCTTCCCTTGAAGGCAGATGTCTACAAGCAGGAGCAGCCAGCTGCCTCTTGTGCAGTCATTCAACCCTCACCGCTTCACCTCCCTGGAGGTTACCTATGTTTTGAACCTCTCCCAGTTCAGTCATTCCTCTTGGAAACTGCCTCTGCCTTTGGGTTATACCTGCAGGGTGCCAAAAGCATCCCCGGCTCATTCCTGCACTTTGGGATGGTCTTTTGCTTACAGCACCACCAGGCTAGAAAAAGCTATGTTATCTCACTGGGAACAGAAGGCTCACAAGTGTTCATCAGACCTTCTGATTCAAAGCCTTTCAAGCACAAGCATGGGATACTTCCCAGTTATTTTTGATGCTTTGTATATTCTTCTGCATTGATTGTGTACTTGTCACAGATCTGTTGTCTACTCAGTCATCACAACACACTGAGTGGTCATTGTTGACATCTGTTCCAGGGATTAGTGAGCAGATGTGAGAGAAGGAGATGAAACACTTCCTGCTGGAGCTGTAGCAGGTGGCCTGAACATGAGATATGTCTCCGTTGGCTGTACAGGGAGTGGAGGTTTGGCATCCTGAAGCCACAGATGGGCTGACTGCACTCACCTGAAGTTGTGGCAGATGCGAGGTTACAGCAGCTAGGAAGTTGGGATAGACAGGTAAGTTCACCCTAATTACCTGAACACCTTTCTAGAGGATCCAAGTATGGCCTCCAAATGCTTTCTCTGTAAAAATCTGTGCTGCTTGTTCCCCAGCATTCATTTCTGCCTTTGGTGGGACTGACCTGAGACAGCAAGCGCAGGAAGTGTGAGATTGAATGATCAGGTGCAGGGTCAGGGGGACAAAGGAGGGGAGCAGGGGGAGACTCCCACAAGTCTCCTTCCAGTTCCCTGCTGGAAGGCAGAAGGTAACTGGCTGAGTTAAAGGCAGACACTGTCCTTATCTGAAGCAGCCAGCAGCAAAGGCTTCACCTGCAGAGCTACTGTTCCCTCTCCCCATCTGTGTTTGCAGTTGCAGATGTTGCAGCGTGATTTTATACTGTTATTTCGGCATCTTTGATCCCATTTATCTGAGCTCAGTAACACTTGATGGAGTGTCCCTGACCTCAGACAGGTTCATGTGAAACCTGTTTTGCTCTTATCTGCCCAAGAGTAAGGAAGCACAGGCTAATATATGTGTTACCCCGTTGTTTTTCTGTGTGTGAAGAGGAACAAAACTGGATTCAGATTCAAACATGAAGACCAGGTTGGTCAAAGTTCAGTGTAACCTCTGAAAAGAGGTGCCAGACTTTGGAAATTCAAATCTGGATGCGTTCCAGCTTCAGTTGGAACAGGAGGAGAGGAATAGATTTAACACAATTCTTTTGGTTCCATCGTCTTTCACTGACTCACCCATGGGGTTTTTTTCAGGAGAAAGATCAGTGTGATCATGCATGGCAGGATGTAAACTGCTGGATATTCATGTTTACCCACAGCCCCAGGAAGAAAGATGCTTTTGTGTCCCATTTCCAGTGTTGGTTCTAAGCTCTCTTCATGAGGACAGCTCTTACAGGAGCTGGGAGCTGTCCTGATTTATTCCCTTGGGTCCCTCATACCTTAAAAGAAGCACCAAAATACATTGGAAGGTAGTTTAGCAGGTAGTAATGACAATTTGTTTGAACTTCTCACTGGTTCACTTTTCTGTATCACAAAAGATTTCAGGCAACGACTTGAAGTCTCTCAAAGTAACTTCAAGATGTTTCCTCCCTCAGAGACCCGTGAGCCGAGGTGTGAGGGCAGGAGCGGGGCTGGAGCAGCAGCCTTGGAGGGGTCTGGGACGAGAGCCGAGGTGTCTGGAGTAGGGAACGCAGGGAAGCTGGGCTGCGGGGGACACGGAGTGATGGGGAGCACCTTGCACCTGTCTCGGGACAAACACAAGCGGGGAAATGTGGTCACGAGTCGCGGTGTGTGTCTAAGTCCATGACTCTCCTCCAACCATTGCCAAGCAAGAATGAGGGGGGGGAGACGCTGAAATCGAGCCTCTTGTCCAGGAGGGAGGTGCGAACTGCTCGGAGAGGGGTGGGGAGAGCCGGGGAGGGCGGGCGAGGTGCAGCCGGCTCTGAGTCAGCCCGGCCGCACGATGTGCGCCGAGGGCAGTGCCCGGCGCGGCGCCGCCGGGAGCCCGCGTCCCTTCCCGTCCCTTCCCGTCCCTTCCCGTGCCTTCCCCGCCGCCCCCGCGCCCCGAGTGCCCGCGCCGGCTGGACCCGCTCCCGCCGCGGCCGCTGGCAGGGCTGCTCCGCCCTCGCCTTCCTCCTCCTCCTCCTCCCACGCGGGGCAGGGGCAGCCCCGAGGGCGCCGGGGGGGCCGCGCCGCCAGCCGGGCCCGGCTGCACCATGTGAAGCGGCGGGGCTGCCCCCCCGGCCCGAGCCGCCCTGTCCCGCACCATGAGGGACGGGCATGCGGGGCTGCACCCACGCCGCGCACAGGTAGAGCCCGGGCGGCTCCTCCGCCTCCTGTCCTGCGTGGTCCTTGTGTGCGGCGCCGAGGTCGCGGCTCTCGCCGACTTCTCAGGTACGGGCGGGCACCGAGTGGCGGCTCCCGGCTGCGGGGGCTGCGGGGGAGCGCCGGGGGGCTCCGGGAGGAGGCGGACACTCCCGGGCAGGGTCCGGCGGGGGCTGTCAGACCCCGCAGTGCCCCGAGGGGACCGGCCGCGTCCAGGGCAGCGCCGCGGGCTCCCGGAGCGCTCCGTGCTCCGTAACCCCGTGCGGGGCCGTGTCCCGGGCCTGCACCCCGCGGAGCGCGGGCCCGATGTGCCGCCAAGGAGGCAGGGAGGAGGAGAGGGTTAAGGGCTGCCAGAGGGGCCAGGTGGGAAGGGACGCGAGCAGCGGAGCTGTCGCTGCGCGGTGGGAACGCTGGGCGTGGATCGGCCAGGGCCTGACCAAAAGTGCGTGGAAGTCCCTGGAAAGGTTCCCACTTTCTCCTGGAGACTTGGAGTCGGGCCCTGAGGGAGCGAACAAGTGCTGCACTTCTCTCTGCTGGGAGGGAAGCCTCGGAGCATGAGAGGGGTGGATGAGGGGAGTCCCTTCCCAGGGAGCGGAGGCACCAGCTGTTGCCCAGGAATCGCAGATCTCTGCGAAGGTGCTGCATCACTGCAAAGTGAAGTGACTGCAGGAACTGGGAAAAATATCCTTGTCTCCATCAACATGAGGAAGCAGTCTCTATTCTTTGTGAAAACTGCACTCTTGTAACTTTTCTAGTGCTCCAAGACATCCCACTGCTGTTAGAAAGTTGTTTAGAAGAGTTGTTTCTCTCCTCTCAATGTGTCACAGTGAGCATAGCATATTCCTGGCAGTTGGAAGCTTAAGGAGCTGCCTCTAGGGCAGAAAGCAAACCTTACCCGTATTGAACAGAGCAGAACTTCCCAAAAGCCAGTCGAGTGCACTGGAACAAAGTTAATATATAATTAATAGCCAATATGTGTTGTTATGCATTTTAATATAGTTTGTGTTGATACAGTTCAATATACTGGTCATGGTTCTGCAGAAACTATTTCCTCAGCAGCAAAAAAATACAGTTTGTAGTTTTTAATATTATGTCCAGCTCCACAAGCCTGAAAATTTCTAAGCAAGCAGCCATGAAATATAAAGCCATGAAATATAAAGAATTACATACTTGGATAAGCTACATTTCTCATAATTAATTCCTTTCACATGTAAAAGGCTTTTAAATGCTTGCTGTCTCATTCTTTGGTGGGTTTTTTTTTTTTGCTTAACTGCTGGTTTGGGATGTTAGTTTTGGAATCACATGGTGGTTCTCCACAATAACATAAAACAAATGTTCAAATTTTCCTTTTCAACTAGCCACTGAGTTAAAAATTATCCCTGTTATGTAGGAAAGGTCCTCTCAAAAAAGTCTGTTCATTTTTAAAATGATGTTATTTAGATAAGGTTATCCAAGATTAATTTCAGAAGTACAGCTGTCATTGTGCACTGAGCTTTCCAAATAGGTAGAATGACCAGGGAAATAAGCTATCTCGCCCCAGAGATTAGTATTGAGCATGACATGCAAACGTTTTAGTAAATAAAATATAGAAAAGGAAAGCAGACTCCACAATTCCTACCAGACTGGGAAGCTCCTAGGCCTGAACAAATTCTGCTCACGTTTTAATTTTAACACGGAGATCTAATCTAGAATGGCAGAAAAGACCAAAATGTTACTGTAACCTTTAAAAAACAGAAGTATGCAGAGCACAGGGAGAAGTTTTGAGCTGCCTCAAAAGCAGGTGCTGTGGGCCAGGAGCTGGCAGAGGTGAGGTGACACCCTGCAGTGCCATCCTCAGGCCGTTTGATGCTGTTAAAGGATTACAAGCTCCACAACAGCCGCTGCGCGAGGAGTCTGTGGAGCTGCTGATTTCCCTTATTTGCTCCCTCCCTCGGCAGGAGCAGCAGCTGGACTTTCCTTGACTCTGCTGAATATCCATGGCCACAAACCTGGCCCGTTCCAAGTGCCTTGCAGCTGAAAGTGCAATGAGGCCTCTACCCCCACAGCCCAGACTCCTTTCCTCTCTCCTCCTCTCCTCACCATTCTGACAGCTGCCAGAGTTCCTTCCTGCACTGCTGCCAGGCTCCAGCACCTGCCCATGCACTCTCTGTTGTTCCCTTAATGCAAGTCTCGGTTGTGCCAGCAGCTCCACCCTGCCCAGAGCCCGTTTGTCCGTCACCAGAGCTCGCTGTGTGCTG
The DNA here is from genome assembly GCF_901933205.1 of Camarhynchus parvulus. Lineage (NCBI taxonomy): Eukaryota > Metazoa > Chordata > Aves > Passeriformes > Thraupidae > Camarhynchus > Camarhynchus parvulus. The sequence goes on from NC_044571.1 coordinate 115,217,048, forward strand.
GTAACAACCCAGAGATGCTTCCTCTGGGATCCGTGGGATGCTCTGGAAAGGGGAGCAGGGAGCAGTGTATCGTGAAGGGTTATTATTACTAATATTTATAAGTTTGACTTGTATTTGGGTCTGTATCCTTTCTACTCCCTACAGCTGCAGGTTCTTGCTCTCATCTGTCTAGCTTTTAACTATCAGAAAAAAAATCTGTCTATTTCGTTGGCTTTTTTGTTTCTTTGGGTTTTTTAAGAGAGACATTTCTTCACTGGGCAATAACGTTTTGTAGATTGGTATTTTCTAGGGGAGAAAAATGTTCTGAAATAAGACACCAGCAGCAGTTCAAAATTCAATTCTGTGAGAACAAGTCAATAGTTTCTCTTATTGGAAATAAGAGTTTCTCTTATTTTGACACAATAGTTTCTCTTATGTTGACACAATAAAGATCTGCATAATCAATGTTTCTCTAGCAGCTTGAAGCAACAAACAAGAAATTTAAAGGTTGGACTTGATGATCTTGCAGGTCTTTTCCAGCCTTAATGATTCCACGAATCTATATTTATTAGTTCCATTAGTTACTGAGAGTGGAGATGTGCTCTGAGGTCTGCAGTCCTCAGTGTGATTAATTTTTCAAAGTGGAATCCAAGTATTCATGCCCAAATTTAAACTGAAAGCTGGAGGTTCGGAAGAAGAGAGATTTGATCCACAGTTCTTTCCTTAGACCCTCATGAATACGAGAGTGATCCTCCAGCTACAGAGTTTTCTTCCCCTCATGCCTGTTCTTCAAAGCACACCTTCTAACTAAAATACTTCTTTATTTTCTCAGTGATCACTGGTAGCTTTCACATTTGAGATCAGGTCTCATTGCAGGGGGCTGCTGTGAATTTTGCTGGTTCTCCAGTCTCTGAGCACCCTGGGCTCTCAGGACACTCTCAGAAGAGCCACTTTTCAGGACATCAGGGCTTCATGAGAGCCATTTCCTCACAACCCATCAGTGTTTGAGGGCTGGTTCCCAAAGCAGGCCAGACAAGGAGCTGGCAAACGCAGCAAACTCTCCCCAGTGTTTCACACTGTGGGTGTCCTGGTGCTATAGAAAGCCCAGCTTCTGAGGGAGAGCTGGCTTGGCTGGGATGGTGGCACTCTGTTGGACCTTCCCGAGAGCAGGGACCACTGCTCCTTATCTCCTCCCATCCCCCTGGTCTCCATGCTGGAGTGGGAAAAGGCCTCAGCTCTCCATCCTATCCCCACTCCTTCTCCCTGTCTGCTGACCAAGTCAACTGACCCCTTCTCTGTCTGGGAACAAACTCCTTCTCTCTGGCAGCACCGAGGAACATCCATTCACCCCTTTTTTATGCTCCTTCCTCCTTTTCCTGTTCTCCCTGCTGCTCTGAGCTCAGGCTGACCTCGCCTCCTTGGCTCACTCACCACTCAGTCTCCCTTTCCTTACCTGAGTCCCAGCCAGGTTTTCTGGGCAGCTCTCAAGAAATGTGCCTGTAACTGAAGATCAAAAATGAAGTAATTGTGATTGCATAACTGGGGTGAGGAATGACTTTCTGGACGTTAACAGAAAGCTGCCACTGCTTAGGGGTAGAACCTTTTAATCTCTGTCCACTGGTGTCACGTTTTCTGTCTTTTCCTGCAAAACAGTTCAGACAGAACTGAGCTTCGCTTTAACTCCATACACTTGGTCTCCTGACCCAACCACAGAAACAAGTGGATCTAATGAAAAAGCAAACCAGTTCACCCAAGAAATGTAATCTGCTCCTGTGACCTTTCTGCATTAAAAGTTTCCATTAAGTTCTGTGGCATTCACCCATCCCAGATTCCCCGAGGTAATAGGAAAGCAAACAAATGCTTGGAGCAAACGCTTTGTTTGTAGTAATGTGGCAGGATCAATCACTACCAACCACAGTGATGCAGAGGTTTTTCTGTTGGCTTTGTGTTGGTCAGATAAAACCCTGTACAAATTTTCTTGAGTCAGTTCTGTTGACTCACCGTGGCAATTGTAGCATGTCCTTCAAGCAGGATGTTTAAAGAAGTGCTGCAAGGAGTGATGCAACCATGCATCTTCTCAATACTGCCTTGTAAAAGTCAAGTGTTCATTGCTACATTTAAAGAAAATAATTTAATTTCAGAAACGTGTTTCATTTCAGTAATGTGTGAGTTAAACCTCAAAGTCTGGTTTAAAGTTTCTCTGAGTGAAGTGGGCTCTGGTCTGGGATTTGTTCTGTGGAATAAAGAGGTGTGTGTCAGAACAGAGATTTTAGTTTAGATCATGGTGCTGAGACCCAAGGTTTTGTTTCAGGCTTTTTCCTGCAGTTCTTTTTGCCTTTCTGAGGAAGTGTAACTTATGAAACCACATTTCAGATGTGCTAATATTTTTTGTTAAATCCACTGATGAATTAAGGGATAGTGTGATGCCCTCGCCCCTACAGATGTTGGGGAATTCAGACACGAGACACAAAACTTGAGTTCCTGAGCTCCACTGCTCAGAGTCCCACACATTTGAGTCTATCAGATTCTCACAATTTTGGGGCAGAACTCTCTGTGTTCTCCCTGGGCAGATTGCTGGCACCTGACACCATATGCTATTTTTATTCCAAATGCATAGCAGGGATTAGCTCCCCTGTGCCTTCCTGTTCCATCTGCTGCTGATGTCCTTCCCAGTGGGGCAGAGCTCCCAGTCTCACCTTTATTGGAGAAAGGGACTACAGTCTTGTTCCAGACAAATACTCAGCTTTTGTTGGACGTGTCCCCAGACAGACAAGGCACTGTCTGAGCAGTCAACACTTAGCAGAATTCTGTCATCTGCCAGCCATAATCTACAACTGAAATAGAAATATTTTGATATATTACCCAACACAGAGAAAATAGTGTCTTAAGGGAGCTGAAGAGCAGAAGGAGGCGTGGTTACGCCTTATTTGTTCAGCATTGGTGAGTCATTTAATCTGAATTTCTAGGCATTTTAAGAGTTTTGCTTCAAAGGTCTATTGTGTGGCTTCTGGCAACAAATTAAATACCAGTGAGGTTTGGCTCTTAATTTAGAATTAATTTTAAAACATCACTCACTATATAAGACCTAATTGAAAGCCTATGGCCACTGGAAGGATTCCCAAGGATTTCACTGGGCTTTGGATGAGGGTCTCAAACCCACAAATATCTGTTTATTTTTCTTCATTGTATTTAATCTTGGATGGGAAGACAAGAATTATTCCTTCAGAATAGTTTTGCAGTTTTTAAACTTTTCATTTCTTTGGGCTAGAACTGAGTAGAGGACAAAGAAATGTTGGTGCAAAGAAAATCACTAAGTGCTGAGAGTGAAGTGGGGAGCGTATTTTTGCTTTTCTAGCTTGGACTTACTGTACTATAAACCATCATAGCACTGCAGATCTGTGAGCTGCCAGATTTCTGATTTTTTCTGATCTTTTGAGATCTTCTGATTTTTTTCTGAATGTCAGATATAAGTGGGGATACAGAAAAATGCAGAGCTTGAGTCAAAGTTGTGTTTGCAAACCAAAACCTGTGTTTTGTTTTCTGAGATGGCAATGAACAGCCCCTGGCTCTCCTGGGGAACATGAAGGTTCATGATCATACATCTGAGTTTTCAGACAAACATTTTCCTCCTGCCCCTGAGGTTCTCCTGCTTGCAGTCTTTGGGAATATTCAAAGTTTTTTGTCTTTGGGCATAAAGAGTCTCTCATTCTGTCTCCTGGAACAGTTGCTGCCCACAGAGCCTTTCTCTTGTTACTTCTTGTTAATGGCACTAGAAGAGGCTACTCTGTCTCCAGTTCAAAGGAGGATTTTGGCAAGGGCAGAAAAGAGCTTTAAACTCTCCCCTAACCCATGCCTCTTGTCAGCTTCTTTAGATGGGATGGAGAAAATCTTCCTTTTCTACTGCAGTAGTTCCATGTTAGGTCCCAGGACATGTGTTTGCCATTCTGGCTTCATGGAGTAGCTGAGAGAAATATAACTGAGTGTAGGGCGGGGATTACTGCAGACCCAAGATTCTGGGCATCAAGAGCAGCTTGCCTCTTCTTCCTGACACATGAAGGAAATAAAAACAGAAAGCAAGTGAGAAAACAGAAGTGCAACTGGACCTCTCCAGTTTCCTCAGAAAGCCACTGGGATACAATAAACTCCTGGGCATCATTCCTAGGAGACAAAACGAGGGAATGGGGAAGTGCAGGTATGAAGGACAGAGAACATCTGTGGGAGGATGTGAGAAACAGAACAGGCATGTGGTGTCTAAGTGCAGGTTCATGGGTGTGTAAATGCAGGTTCATGTGGTGTGTAAATGCAGGTTCATGGGTGTGTAAATGCAGGTTCATGTGGTGTGTAAGTGCAGGTTCATGTGGTGTGTAAGTGCAGGTTCATGGGTGTGTAAATGCAGGTTCATGTGGTGTGTAAGTGCAGGTTCATGTGGTGTGTAAATGCAGGTTCATGGGTGTGTAAATGCAGGTTCATGTGGTGTGTAAGTGCAGGTTCATGTGGTGTGTAAGTGCAGGTTCATGGGTGTGTAAATGCAGGTTCATGTGGTGTGTAAGTGCAGGTTCATGTGGTGTGTAAATGCAGGGATCATGTGGTGTGGAAGTGCAGGTTCATGGGCTCCCCACTCTGCAAAAATGTAACTCACAGAACTGTAAGTCTGAGCTGAGTGGCACCCAGAGGCAGAGGCTCTGTGGTTCCTGGAGGAACTGTGACCAAAAAGTTACAGTTCTGTTCTTTATTCCTGGTGGTTTGGCTTTGTTTCTCTAGGAGGAGCTCACAGCTTGGCTTCTTGTGTGTGCTGCTGCTCTCTGAATGAACCCTGTTTAAAGTGGAGTGTGAGTGAGGCTTTGCACTCAATTATCTGATGGCTACCTGGCCTTTTCTCTGGCCTAAGCAGAATCAAGCTCTTCCTTAATTTGACCCTCAGATTTAACACACAGTGGGAATTAGATTCAGTAATTCAGGTTATGATTCATGTTATGATCCACGAGGGGGAAAGATGAAGACAGCCTCCTTAGGAAAGCATTCATGTAGACAGAGCAGTTCATGGAAAATGTGACTGGTGTCTTGACCACTGCTTTGATTGCCATGCTACCCCAAAAGCATCCTCACCACTAACTTCAGCATTTTCTTCTTGCAGACTTCATCCTTCATCTGTAAGTAAGTGGAAACAAAGTGCTCCCTTGGCATCAGGCTGCTGGCTCTCCAGGATAACCATCCTGCCTCTCCAGCTGCCAGGTCACTTGCAGCATTAGGCATTGAGACTGAATTGGAAGTGGCAGCTCAGGCTTCAATTTCTATGAAACTTGTAGGAACTTTATTTCTTTGAGCCATGCACCCCTCAGTTTGAAACTGGCCATTAAGCTTAAAAGGTGTTGAGCTGAGTAAAGGAATGGCAGATGGACACAGGTCAGGATCTCACCAGATTCCTCTCCTTTAGAAATGGGCACCTGAAAAGTCTCAAGGACTGATTATAAGAAAAGCAGCAACTTTGAGTGCTCTGAAGCCAAAGCAGGCATTTGGAAATGGAATGGCGTTTGTGGTCACTGTCTTATTAGTGAAACTAGATTACGCCTAGTTTTTCCAAGTAAACATCTATCCTTGCTTTAAGACATATTTAGTTAATACAAAAAACCAGAGTGATTATATGAAGAACATTTTCCTTGCACAGAAAACCAACTTTTCATGCTATCTCTGCAGTACAAGTGAAAATTTGGAGTTGGTAGGGTGGTAGTCACTAGCAAAGAGAGCAAGGGTTGAGAGGAACAGTGGAAAAAGGCACACTGGAAAAAATAAGGCATGGAGGGAAATTAAAGCAGGTTGGTGACATGCAAGAAGGCATATATTAAAGAATTACAGATTTTTGTGTGCATATGCTGAGTAAAGCTAATTTCTGAACAGCAAGAAGAATAATCAATGCTTCTGTCTAAGTGTATTTCTTACTGATTAAAGATTGAGACGTGGAGTGTGGCTAGAATGAGTCAAACAGAATGCTGACAAGACAGATAAAAAAGAATAAGATGATGAAGCAAGAAACATAGTGCCATGAATTTTAGAAACACTGCAGTCAATTTGCAGACAGCCAGGTGGCAGGGAATGCCCAGAGATCCCTGTCCTTGTGGACAGAGAGCCCTGGCACTGCATGACCTGTGGCACAGCTGCCCCGAGAGCAGCAGAGGGTATGGCAGGTGGGACTGGGGCTGAAACTCAGCAGTTAATTTCTCCTCAGTGCTTCCTTCACAAGCCAACGGAGCAAACACTGCTGGAGAAGTCCTGCAGCTGGATCCCAAACACCAATCAATATCAGAGCCGTGCTTCTAATGGTGTTTGCGGTAGAGGTTATTAACTATTCTGCTATCACTGCATGAAATATCTTCCTTCAAATTCACCAAGCTGGCTTGTGTATTTTTAATGAGAGTTGGCACAATTCTCCGCAGAGCTGTGGGAGCTGATGGAGATGTACCGGATGGATTAGCCTGCTGGGACTCCCACAACAATCCTTGTGCTATTTCTATCCATTTTGCTCTAAAATAGATGGGTATGTCTTTAAAATGAGCTGGCAAATTTCTGTGCTAATTAAACTAAATTGAACAATACACAGGAACTGTGTTACTAAATCTGTGTATGAAGGCCCAGTTCTGAGAACCTCCACAGCCTGTGGACTACTCAGCCTCAGCCTCTAAAAATACTGCATTGCAAAGCTGCTCTCCTACCCAGAAGACATCACCTGAGCCAATGCTGAGATTGCTTTTAGCGTGTGCTGGGCATTGGGCTCACAGCCTGGAATGCTCTTCTCCTTGATCCTTGCATCTGGGGAGCTCAAACACGCACAGAACTGTCTAAATTCCCAGATTCTCAGTGGTTTTCAGCAGAAAAAACCTAAAAATTTGGATTTCCATATGTTCACGTCCACTGCTACCCTTATCATTGCTATTCAAAGTGATTATGCCAGGAGCAAGTGGTTAAGTATGAGAAGCTATAACACCTTAAGAATTCTTTTTCATACAAAGAAGTATCTATTTATTCTCCTATGGCAGTTTTTTTTTTTTGTCAGTCATTTTTAAAATCATTTATCAGTTGTCCTTTTCAGTAAAAAGTGATCAGTAAGGCTTTGTTCAGCTGCTCAGCCTCAGTGTTTTGTGTGGTTCTCTGGTGCTATGTTTTTTTAGTTGAAGTTCTTTGTCAAGCCAGTGGATGCTGTGACTAATTTGGCTAATTCTGGAAGAAAGGATTACGCTTGGATTCTGTACTGGTGTTTTGAGTCTCAGTGAAAGACTACAATGAATGAGTAGTCTGGGTTAGGCAGACAGTTGGATGGGATGATACCTTCTGGCCTCGCAATAATGGGATCTTTTTGTGCTTGTGTGCTTTGGGCTTAACTTCTGAGCCAGTCTCTAAGGTCTCGTGCATGATTCCAGATGCAGAGCACTCCATACATTGCCATGAATGTGTGTCCTGGATAAATGGGAAAGTGCCTGGTGGGGCTTTCACACAGGGGGGTAGAGATGTTACTGGGACACTGCAGTATTGCCAGGTTTTCTAATTTAGACAATTCTCATGGTAGTTAGCTTTTTTGGTATAGTTACATATTGTTTTAAAGAGTGACATTTATTATTCCTGAAAAAAGAGGAACTTTATAGCCCTCCTCATTACAGAATGACACTTGGAAAAGTAACTGCTGTCCCTGAACACCATCTTCCCCTCCACTACCTAACCCAGAAAAAATGGAAAAAAAAAGCCCCAATATTAGGTTTAAAACATTAAGTAATCTAAGGTTTTTTATAGGATCTGGTTATGATTCTCTTTGCTCAGGGTAAGAAACGCCAAAACTCACAAGTTTTCTGATTGCCAGCCCAAGTGAACGCAGAGCCATGAGCTCACTCCATCCATGCTGTCTGTGCTCCAGCCCTCCCTCTGCCCTGCTCTTGGGGAAAGGGAATCTCCTAGGCCATCCAGGAGCTGGTGAAGGCTTCTCTGGCATGCAGGGGACCAGGACTTGGAGGGCTGCTGTAGTCCAGCTCCCATATTTATATAGTAAAAGAAAGTTTTCCCCAGATTCCCAGCTAACTGATATTGATGTAGTAACACAGAAGGAGAGGACAGGAAGCTGCCCCAGGAAGAGCTCAACCCTCACAATGCCCTCACTCTGATCACCACTGCTGTTATTACTGGTAGAGATCACACCTGATTTCCCCCACCTGATTTACCCTGTTGCTTGGCTGAATTCACTCCTTCTGGGATAATCTGTTTCTGAGCAGAAGTCAGTAACAGTAGAGGGATGCACATGGTCTCAAGAGGGTGAAGCTTCTGCCAGGGGGACTGCAGCCCACACTGCCCAGGGAAGGAGGAGCAGCAGCTGCTGAAAACTGATGAGTGCAGAGCAGGCAGTGCCCCACTCTAAGGAGAGGGCCAGCATGGGGACAGGAAAGAACCGGGAGTTTTTCAGAGAAGGGTGAGAGGAAATCCTGACTTTGGAGTGGGAGTCCTCCCTCAGCATGGGCTGTGAGCTGCAAAGGACTGACTGACTGCTCCACGCGTGTCTGTGTGTGCATTAATGAAAAATGCAGCCTTATGTGGGCTGCCTGGTGAGATGAGCAGTTCAGATACTGTGTCACCACTCCTCTTATCAGAGAACATGAGGTTTCAGCAATTTCCATTACTATTTTTATCCCTTATTGTGTGCAAATACACAAGGATTTTAGTAACAGCAGAGTCATGTTTAAGCTGCTTGGAAGGCTGGAGAGCAAGATATCTTATTTTCACCAGTCCATCTAATGTCATTTTTACAAGTGAACCATATTGCTCCCACAGAATCAGAGCAAGTTTTTTATAAAGACATTTTCTTAGAGGATTGAATAGTTGCAATTGTTGGAGAAAGGTGCTTAGGTGCTGGATTAGGAATTTGCAGGATCAAAGTAGCAGTTAAGATGCCAGGGAACTCATCCAAATCACAGCATAGCTGATATTCTTTAGGGAATACTGGACTGTTTTGTATACAGCGCTCTTGGCCCCAAGTAACTTAAAACCTGAAGAATTGAAATGATTAAAAATATTGGGTGGTACCTGTGAGGGTGTGGAGTGCCCACAGCCCATGTAGGGCTGGATGCCCTGCCCCTGTGAGCCTTTGTGCCACGGTGGTGATGCCAGAGGCATTCAGCAGTGCCACAGGAGCCCTCTGCAGCCCTGGCCACATGGAGTCACCTGGGTGCACTTGGGCATCCGGCCCATTTTCCTGGCACCTCTCAGGAGCAGGCTGACAGAGGAGGGGCTCTGGCAAGGAACTTCAGTTATTTGTGCTCTCAGTTACACAGAAAATGTAGGGGATGGCTTTGGTTGTGGGCTCGGTTATTCTTTTTAACCCGTGAGAAGCTGTGGGGATTGCTGCCAGACTGGTCTCCTGGAGATCCAGAGTGCAAATGCAGGGCATGACATTTGTCCTGTCCCAGTTCCAGTGCTCAGCCTGAGGTCAGGGAGGGGGGAACTCAGCTACAGCTCTGCCCCCCTGGAAGTGCATCTGCCTGGCTCCTGTCCTCCCCGGGCTCTAGACAGGGAACAGGAAAGATAACAATGGAGCAGGCTCCTCCAGACTCAATAACTGACAGGGAAGCTGATTTTCGTTATCCCGATGCACAGCTGGAGCTGGAAAAGATGCCAGAGGACTGACACGTTTGACCCATCCCTGGAAGTGTTCAAGGCCAGACTGGATGGAGCTCTGAGCAATCTGTTCTAGTGGAAGGTAGCAGGGGGGGTGGAATTAGGAGATCTTTAAGGAACTTTCCAACCCAACCCATTCTATGACTACATGATGTTCGTATCTTTTGCTCGGAGTACTGAAGTTTCTATTTAAAAACTTTTCTGAAATCTCATGTCTTTGGGGAAAGTTTATGAAGGGCAGAAGTATGAAAATAAAATGGCACATTTTACTTTAAGGGCAAATTTTAATTAATTAAAAGGAGGGAACTTCTTTTCATTATTTTCTTTAAGAAAACTAATTTTTGTTTTATCAGTACAAAAAAGCCCCTGAGTCAGCCACAACAAGAAAATATTCCCACAAGAAAATGCGAGGGTTTTTTTTCCTCCATTATATATATATATATGAGTGTGTGAAATACAGCTGCCCACGAGCCCAAAAGTGCAGCTCATCCTTTTAACAAAACATATAAGGAATACCTTAGGCAGCTGGAATGCAAGAACCTGGCCCAAAAAACCCAGCAGTGCCCTTCTGACTGCTGCAGACACACCCTGACACTGTGAGCAGCCAGGACTGAGCCCGGGATTGTCCCTACAACAACACATCCTGCTGGAGTGCTGGAGTGCTGGGAGGGCTCTCATGCCCTGCCTCCAGCCCTCGTGTTCCCAGCCCAGAGTGCCACGAGCACGTCAGGGGTGACCCATTCAGGGAACGGGGTGGCTGCAGGCCAGACCTATAACCTTGACTCCAGTGCCCTTTCCGGAGGCTGGCTGTGGGTTCCTTGTTATCTAAGGAGCTTGTAATTTCCTGTGCTGGTTGTAACAGGGCTGAATGTTTTCTAGGTTACCTCACGAAGCTCCTGCAGAACCACACGGCCCATGCCTGCGACGGGCAGCACCTGAGCCTGCACTGCCCTCGGCACTCCACCATCAGCGTTCAGTCAGCGTTCTATGGGCAGGACCCCCACATGTGCACTGCTGGGCAGCCTGAAACCAGCATGGCAGAGCCCAGGAACTGCGTGGCACCCACCTCTCTGCAGGTACCTCATGTTGTAAACGTTCTCGAGGTACACAGTGGTTTCCCTGCTGTTTCTGTGCAAGTGTTCTCAACCTTGAACGAGACAGCTCTGTAGCTATGGCAGTTCACCACCCAAAGTGTTACAGCTGGAAGGGTTTGTCCGGTAAGCAGGGTATTACCATGGGATTGTGAGAGCTTTGGAGATTGCCTTCCATTGTGATCAGCCTTGCTTTGGAAACCCCATTCCTACAGTTTCCTAAAACAGCCCGCTCCTTTCCATTCAAGGGCTGGCCATGACTGAGCTGACCAGTCCTAATCTATCACACAGGCCCTCCTTGACCCCAGGGGAGGATACAAGCACTGGACAGAGCAGGGGTACAAATCCAGCTAATAAGATGACATGCTGGGTGGCATTTGGCTTGTTGCATGCCTGTCTTCCCTCACTGAAAAGGCACAGCAACAGCTAAACAGCAAATCCCAAGAATTTCTGCAGGTACCTGCATTTCTGTGACTGCCTGATTTGTATCAGCAACATCCTATGGTTTGTTTGCTGGGCCTGCTTCAGTATAGCTTAAAATGATTTATACTTCATCAATTATTACTTTCTGTTGCAGACACTTTTGTAACAAGGTCTGACTCACCCTGCTGTCAAAGGCTTGTTCCATCTTAGTGAAAAATACCCAGTGTTGTTCCAAATTCAGTAATCCTTGCAAAAATGAGTAGTCAGTGGAGTCTGAACATGTTCTGTTTGTTAAACTTGTAAATGCTTTACAGAAGTCTTGATGGAGTTTGCAGCTCCATTTCTGTCTGTAGGCCACACGTTCCTTCTTGACATCAAGGACTGTCTGTTCCCACCACTACTGAGCTGAAGGGTATTATGAAGTGGCTTGGCAGTAATATCTTCTCTCTAGAAACAGTGTTAGGGCAGTTTTATAAGTGTGGCTCACCCATGATGTGCTGCAATTTCTAAGGACATTCCAGACATGACCTATGGGCCATGTGAAAGTACATCTCCCCACCAAAAACAGCAGGCCAGATGCATCCTTAATGTTATATTGCTGGCTGCAGTAAAGTGGCACCAACTATTATTTTGGGCTTGTGAGTGCCTTTGTGAGGTCTCCATGGGCAGTTTTCCCCCTGGAATATAATAAACACAGCATGGGGTAACTGTTATATAAACTACCCTCATCATTTGGGCACTGTGGCTGATCAAAGGCATGAAAGCATTTTGGCAAGGCCGTGAATTTGTGTCACATACAAATGCTCTGCATCTCAGGGAGTTCCAGTTCTGTTACATCTTGTAAAGTGATTTCTTAGAAAAGAGCAGCAGTGACCTCATCCCTCGTTCCCTTCCCTTTGGGAGTGGCTCTGCAGTGTGCACAGGCAGCTGATGATGCCCTGTGGCTGGAGGAAGCACCACAGGCACTCTGTATCACAGAGAACTCTTGTCAGAGGGCTCATGCAAAGCTGGGTCTGGCTGCAGACAGCGACTGCCTCGTGCTATTTTGGTATCACTGTTTGCTTCTGTGGCTGCGTGCTCTGCACAGCATCATGACAGGGCTGTTCACATTAGGCAGGAGAAAACACAAACAGATGCACAGGAGATGATTCAGCTCAGGTGCAAACAGAAGGTGACTCAGCAGGGGACAGCTATCTCTATTTACTAAAAACGTAACTCTGTTTCACTGGTCCCTTCCAGAACTGTCCCAATTGAGGAGGAGTTATTTTTTTGACTTGCAACTCTGTAAAAGGAAAATTGACTGATAAAATTAAGTCTGCTGTGCTTTCCTTCCCTTTTAAACTCTTTAGAGTGCATTTAATGCTGTAAAAGTGTTGGATGCATGTCTTCTCCCCTGACAATGGGAGCTGCAGGGTCACTGCAGTGTGCTGCCAATGTGTGTCATTGCTGCTTGGGAGGGAAGGTTTCCAGTGATGACACAGAGATCCAGCCACTGCCAGCTCTCTCAGCCTGGAAATAGCAATGCAGCTTGTGCCACCACAGTGGGAAATTTGTGATTTGGTCTCTTGGTATCACTGAGACCTCTTCTGATGAGAAAAAAAGTGAAATTTCCATAGATTTTGAGTGACTACCTCAAACTATCAGAATGGTTAATACAGTTACTCCTGTTAAGAGTGGGGTGACCTGGAGATAACAAACACCCTACTTTGTCACAGCCTGCTATGATTTTAAACATCATGAATCCTGTGTACAACCACACAGACTATCCAGAAACAGTGTCAGAAAGGCCCTCCATTAATTGAGTTTTGGAGGTGAATAAGAATTTCCTAAATGCACTGCTGCATTTAACCTGGGTGGTTTTAGGTGTTTGGCTTGTGACTGTTAAAAGCTGGACAGACTGGCCCTGGCAATGTGTTCATATTTCCTGCAGCTCCAGTTCCAAGAGCACAGCTGGAGTGGGAGCACCAGTGTGAGCAGTACAGGCACTCAGTCCTTCTGCCAGACTGGGAGGGAGTCCACACAACACTTTGTGCATGACACTGCTGCCCTGCTGGTGGTCTGGCTCTGCTGCGACTCCCAGGGATGCCGCACTGTAAGAACCAGGATATATTGCTGGGCCAGTAAATGTGGAGTAGATATGGCCTTAGAACAGCATTGAAAACACCCCACAAAACCAGACAAGGAGGCTGAGGAAAGACTTGCACATCTGTGCTCTGCAATCAAACCAATTCTGAAATTTGCTGGTGGCAAGTCAGGTGAATACCTGGTAATGTGTGTAACTGCAAGTGAGAAGGAACTGTCCCTTAAACAGGAGCTCCTACACATGGCTTACAGCTTGAGTGGCACTTGTCATTAGTCAGTGAAGATTATTTACACAGCATGTTCAGGCCCATGTAAGCAGAGCAAGAAGTGGTTAAGAAGACTCCTTTTTTGTTGCTTTCCTTGGACATTGCACTCCCATAAATGTGCTCAGGAGTGTATGAGTGCCTCAAGTACAACAGCTGGGGGCTCTGTGTGTTTGCATGTGCTCTGCACCATGGAGACTGTGGTGGCACTCAGGGGACCTTGGCCAGCCTCCCCAGGGGCAGAGGGAAAAGTGACAAACAACAAGAAGTTGGTGACATCCTGATTTCTGTGAGGGTGGCTGTGATGAATGGTTCCCATAAAGCTGGCCATGACTCCAAGCCCAGCGGAGCTGTGGCCTGGATCCAATGATGCAGATGTTTCTTACATGTTTGCAGCCTAAAAGTTGTGATTTCTCTCCTGTGTAGAACAAAGTACAACTAAATGTTTTCATTGCTGTATAGCTTCATACCTTGTTGTCAAGACTATCCTTTTTGCCCATTGTTCTAGAAAGTACTGGATGAATGCCAAAACCTGAGATCCTGCCAGCTCCTTGTCAATAGTCGGGTTTTTGGGCCTGATCTGTGTCCAGGGACCACTAAATTCCTCCTTGTCTCCTTTAAATGCAAACCTAGTAAGTAATCTTTATTAGGCAAATGTGTTTTTCTGCGTGTTTTGTTGCTTGTTTTGGTTAAAATGCCGCTGCACGAGGCTTTGCATAAATCCGTGTGAGGTTTTGGGGCTCTTGGATTGATAACAAATTGTTCTTTTCTACTTTACCTTAGCTCTCCATTGTGTTTGCAGCTTCAGGGTGCTTGCTGCCAGGTTAATGACCAGTGCAGTTTGGCAGGGGCAGATGTCAGACATCAGACTAGAAAGGAAAAATGTTATGGAAATTATTTTCAGTGAGATAGTAATGGTAATGTCATATTAGAAAGAGCTGAGCAGCAAAACCAGATGCTTGGCCTAAGGATCCAAATGCAGAAGGTATCCTAGGAAGGAATATGCAAAAAATACTTAGGGAGCTGGGCCCAAAGCTTTCAAAGATTCAAAAATACCTGCTGTTTATAGAATAATGGCCAGAAGATACATGTGCTGACTTGGGTAGAGGCTTTTATTGTAGAATCACCTGTGCTCTGTGCAGGTATTCGATGCTGATATGTTTAGGGACAAATCCTGCCTCAAGAGAATCCACTTTGTAAACATGAGAAAGGGGAAGAACGATTAAGATAATCCTCATGAGGTTTCCTTTACTGGTGGTTTTTAATCGTTCCTGTTGTTGCTGTGGTATGTGAGAACAAGCTCCAGTGGCCTGGGGGCTCAGTTCTTCCCAGTGAATTCCCAGTGTGGCTGCAGTGGGTCCCAAAGAAAACAGCTGAGTGCTGATTTATGGGTGGATTCACCAGCCAACACAGAAACACCAACCTCAGAGAAAGCACCAAGGGGTTTTCTTTGATCAGGGCACTAAGATAGATATCAGTGGCAGAACAGGAGCAGGTGGCAAGCAAACTGAAGGGGCAGCTCACAATGGAAAATGGAAGTCAGAGCAGAGAGATGGAGGGGAGTAGGCAGATGTTACCTTTGGTAAAGCACTGACTCAGGAACTCCCAGGGAGATACAGTGGGACAATCATTAGGGGGGAAAAATGCATGAAATTGAAAATGTTCATTATCTGTTTTATTATATCAATAGTTTAATTATTTTTGTATATTGCAATTACTAGAAGTAGTTTCATACTCCATTATTAATAGTAGATGGATTTGAATATCATAGCAGTGTCTGTGTCATTAGAAATCTCTTTTTGCTAATCAAAAGTGAATTGGGATCCTGTTCATTACTTTCAGAAGCTGCTCAATATTTTTTCCCATGGGAGGGGAGCTTCTTTGAGTATATAGTATTTTCTGTGATCTGAATTTTTAAAAAGCTGGTCAAAAGAGTATTCAACAGCAGCTGCTGCCTTCAGAATTGAGGAATAGTCCAATTCCAGTGCAAATGACAGGATTTCTAGTGACATGAAATTTATATTTGTGGGTAAGATCCCAATATTGTTAGTCTTAGCAATGGAAAACATCCTTACTCAGGAAATCCCTTCAGGATAACTTCAGGTATATTTTGCAGTCCCCTTGCCTTCAAGTGGGCACTGAAGCAGTTGCCTAAATCCCTTGGTTTTTCAGCTATTTAGAATTATTGCTGCCATATCTTTGCAGAGGTTTGTGTCGGGCTCTTCTCCTTGCCTGGTACCACTTGGGGTCGTACGAACTTCCACAGCCTCTCCAGCACCGCCAGGCAAACTCAGGGTCCAGCTGCAGGCTCTCAGTCAGTCCTTGGGCACAGACCCCAGGCTTCTGGCCTGTTTGTGTGTGCACAGCATGGCAGGTGCTTCTGCACAAGTCACAACCTGCAGCAGGCCAAGTGTTTTCTAAAATGTTTTCAAAATATTTTTCAAAATCACTTTTTACACTTAAGTTTGTGGCTGTTGATGAGCGCGAATGGAAAAAGCTGGAATGTTACCAAAGAACATGAACCCATTGCTTTATCTGTTCTGTTCTGGATGAAACAATAATGTTTTCATTCATGAGTAAAGAGGAGGTTTATCTCTCCAGCTCCCAAAGAACCAGCATCCACCCTCCACTCACAGGGACACCACTCACTAACAATGAGGTTTCCCTTTTCTTCTGCTCAGCTCAGGAATCTCCTTTTCCTGTTTTCACATTTTTGAGGACAGAAAAATTGGAGGGGAATAAACTCTTCTCCCTGACCTTATCTGCAGTAAAAAGGGTTGGCCACAGCTCAACCAGAAGGACTTAAGAAGGTGGAGTGCCACCAGCAGAGCGGCTGCTTAGGCCAGGAAGAGCCCTGCTGGCCGGGTGGCAGATTTAAAGGAGGGATAAGCCATGAAGATGAGCTCAGTGCCTCCCCACCTCTGCTGAGGGTGCTGCCAGGGTGCCTCTGCCAGCTGAGCAGGGGAGGGGGGATTATTTCAGGCTCCTAAATCACAGCACTTTGCCAGCCAGACTTTGAAATGAGCCCTTGCTGGATGGTGCCACCCAGGGAAAGGCAGTGACCTTGTGGAGCAGTGCAGGTACAGCTGAGAGCACTGTGTGGCTGGGATGGGGACCTGTCCTGCCCTTGTGTCCTGCCATTGTCCCTGCCTCGCCCAGCGCTGTCACTGAGCAGTGCCAGGTGGCTGAGGCCCGTGCAGAATGCAACAGGGTCCCCAGGAGACACAAAAGGGAAGGGTGAAGCTTCTCTTGCTGAGCAGGAGTGCAAAGAAAGCCAGGAAAGCAGGGAGGCTGTTTCACTGGGAAAGGAGATTGGCAAAATTAGGGTTTACTGTTCTGTTCAAGATGGAGCCCAGGCTCTAGACAGTCATTTGGGCACAATTCCTTTGGAAGGAGCTCTCTGCTCTTGACTTTGTGTCTGGCTGTACAGGTGCCACGTGCCACTTGCAACAGCATTTGTAGGAAAGCTGTTTCTGTCCTGCTGCTATCTGCTATTAACAGCCCAGCTATTTAAATTGCCTCACGCTATCATATTGCTGTTTGCTTCTACTTTAGCTGAATACAAAACCAAATCAGCATGTGAGAACCAGGAACTGAAGCTCCACTGTCAGGAATCCAAGTTCCTGATCATCTACTCGGCCACCTATGGCAGATGGGCACACGAGGAGAGCGTCTGCTCAACACAGGCGGAGCACACACCCCCCTTTGGTATGTCTGGGCACCACTGAGGGGCCTTCTCCAGGCAGGAGCACAGGGAACAGGAACACAGGTGGGGAGAAACTTCAGCCGCAGGAGCAATGGTGTTTTGAAAGCATCCGTGATGGAAAAGTGAGAGAGATCATTTCTGAAACTCAAACAAATTGCCCAATATGAGGGAGGAACATAGAGTGAGAAATGCACTTTCTCACAAAGTAATGAACTTTCATATAGCTAATCAGTTCTTAGTATGATTAGCATCAAGAACTAGTTCCCTTGCCTGTCTTGAATTTAGGTGACATATTATAAATATCAGCTGTTGGTCTCTCTTCTCCCTCCAGCTTCTGACAATGACCAGGTGACCCAAGTGTCATCATTCTGTGTCTTACTGCTCCTTGTTCTCTGATGCCTGTTTGTGCCAGAGATTCCCTGCACTAGCTGCAGACTGTACAGAGGGTCCCTGGGGCAGGGCCATTGCTTTGGATGCTGTTGTATGATCAGAGCCCAAGGCTGTGGTGGCACACTGGGGAGTTAAATGTACCTGGGACTTCTCTCTGGCACCAAGTCAGGAATGCCCTCTGTACCTAGGACTAAACTGAATAACAGGTTCAGTGGTGACACCAAGGGCAGGACGGTAACTTTGCACACCATGAGAAGGCCAGCACGAGATGAGGGTGCTGCTCCAACCCCTTGGTACCACACAGGGAAGGGCTGGCATGACTGACACCAGCCCTGTGCAAAGGCCTAACATTGCTCCTAAGAAACATGCTTTACGTGTTGCCTATGAGAAGCATCTCTGGACATCAAGAAGAGATCACTAATTAATCTTAAGAGCCCTTTGTCTGCAAGCCAATGTTTCTATTTAGTTACATAGATGCTATTAAAAATTTATTGGCTGAAAATCACAATCTGTTCTTAGACAAGAATCTATTTAATATTGCCAGGTCTGTGTTTCACACTGGCTCTCTTGGGCCTTCACACAGACTTAGCTGTGCCTGTCTGTTCTGTGAAGAAAACATTTTAGCAGGTGTCTGACAGGCCCCCACACCCCTCATGACAGTGGCATTAACGGGTGACACAAGGCAGGGCAGAGCCTCTCTGATCAGGACAGGCTGCCACCACAGTCATGTCTTGCACTTCACTGACCTCTCAACATCCCTCCCTTGCCTCCAATGTCAGCACTCACAGTTCACAGACCAGAATCTTGCAAACTTTCCTAAAGGATGAAGTTTCCGAGGATAAAGAGAAAGAATCTGCGACAGCCACAAGCTCTGCTGTGGCCCCCGTGCAGGAGCAGCTGTGCAGCAGCACCCTGGCTGGCACTGGTTCCGTGCTATGTAAAGCAGCCTAGGACAGCAGGAGGGGGCATAAAACCTGAGACAAACACAAAGCAGGTCTACAGAGGGTAGATCCTTGTATGGATTTCCCACTACTTAATGGCAGTGCTTGGCCGCTTCCTGTGTGGTACCAGGGACTTTCTGCAGGAATTCTGCTGGAATTTCCAAAAGCCCCTGTGTGGTGTGGGAGCTCACATTCAGTTATCACAGAAAACTTGGCACATAGGAGCCAGACCCAACTGGCTCCAGATCTCTCTGTCTCGAGCCTGAATCTCATTTATGTGGTTGTTTAAGCACCTACAGATGCGAGTGGGTGCATGATTAGATTTCTGCAATGACTGTGCACCTTTCTCTCAGAGCAAACAATTGGTGATTTGAATGTAATGACCTGAGGCAGCTCTTCCCTCCTGAATCAGAACCCATGCACCCATTTATGTTTGCACCAAAAGCTGAAAGGCTCCAACACACATCCATTGTTGTTTCTGCTCACACTGGTGCAACTCAGCCCAAGGGCAGCGCTCAAGCCATTCCAGCTCTTTCACTGCATCACAGAGAAACTGTGAGGTGATTTTTGTAGCACTGTGCAGAAGAGAAGTCACCCACAGGTCCCAGTGACAGGCCCAGAAAGTCTCTGGTGAGCTCCAAAGGTCTGCATCTCTCCATACCTGATGGGGTCCTGCCAGGTGTGCTGGGTATTGATGGGATGCTCCTCGAGATGGTGGCTGCCTGCTGGTGTGTGTGACAGCAGGGACAGACAGCAGCTTTGGGTTCTGTTCTCAAGCACTGCTGTTCTGTGAACCACCTGTAAATCAGCTGACAGATTTTCAGAGCTTTGCTTCAAAGGGAACCCAGGAAAACATAACATTTCTTTGGCATAAAGGCTCTTTCCCATATAGGAAATAAACTATATAAACCCATCTCTGCTGTGGGAGGTATCTGTGTGGCCTTGGGCACTTGTAGGACCCTGAGCCTCCACATTTAGCATGAGTATCTAGTCATGGAGCTGGTTTTCTGAGCCAGTTTGATGGTAAAAGCCAGCTTCTGCAGCTGTCCCAATGCCTGGCACTGTTAAACCTGTACAGAATTTCCAGCCAGCAACTTTGCTGTTTTACTAAGACTATCAAAAACTTCACAAGAAAATTCTGGGTGTGGTTCTGGAGCAGATTGTCTGTTCTGCCTAGAGGAATCCATTGTGCCCCAACAGGAAACCATAGCAGTTTGTTCCTGTGAGAATTGCTGCCTTTTCTGACCCATTATCTCTTTTCTATTTGTACTAACATGTGCATGAGGAAACAGAAAATTTATTGGTCAGAAAAAGTTAAAGAATTCTGCCAGAACAGGTTACCATAGAGAGCACCAGGAAGATTCAGGTCAACAAACACCTCTCAAATAATAAATTACTCTTGTTAATACATGAAAATACTTGAAAGAAGGCTTAGTAGCAGGTCGTCTCCAGGTTCAACTTGCAAGCCAGAACACTGCAATATCCTTCCCAGAAATTCTCTGGATGCACACTGGCTGGTCAGATGTGTGTTCCCTCAAGCACCACGGCCAGCAGAGCCCCGAGTTACAGCCCTGCCACGGTTCTCATTGCTGCAAGGTGGGGCTCCTTCCAGTACTGCCCTCTCTTTTACCCAGCCCCACTTTGGAGGGTTCAGAGCGGACGTGGAGAATTCAAACTCTCCTCACAGCTTGCACTGTGCCAAGGCATACCCTGGGCTTGGGCTTTGCCTGCTCTCCGCTTTATTCCCAGTGGAATTCAGGTAAGAACAAGGGCTGAGCAAGTCAAGCAAGGGGGATTTTCAAAATCCTGCAGGTTCCTTCCAGTCCAACCAGGTGTCATGATTTTTTTAATGTAACAGGATTCTATGATGCTGTGATTATTTTTGTTTGTTTGTTTGCTTGGATATTGTAGCCAATTCAAAGGGCCTCTTATTCACTGACTGATTGAAAAGCTTTTGGTTTCTCTCTCTTTGCCTGTGCCCTGGGAAGGTACAAGCAGCTTTAGGCAGATCTGGAAATGCTTCCACACTGCCCTGGCACTCTGGGCATGGGAGACAGGAACCAAATGAATTTTGTGGATGCAAAAGTAAGGGTAAAACAGTTCAGTTTTGCTTCCACCACAAAACTCCTTAAGTCAGCTCTCTCTAGGTGCACACATCAGCTATGGAAAGGTCCTTGCCT
Source organism: Camarhynchus parvulus (assembly GCF_901933205.1). Classification (NCBI taxonomy): domain Eukaryota; kingdom Metazoa; phylum Chordata; class Aves; order Passeriformes; family Thraupidae; genus Camarhynchus; species Camarhynchus parvulus. Next base: position 115,237,751 of record NC_044571.1, read on the forward strand.
GTGTCAGCCTGAGCAAACTGAGAAGATAAATTGGTGCTTCGGGCCCCAAGAGGTGCCAGTAGGAGCCATTGCACCCCTCTGCCCCAGTGAATGTTGTCAAGACAAAACTCCCTTAAAAGAAGAGGTTTCCAGTGCAGCAGCAGGATGAGGAGTGATTGTTTGAAGGGAGGAGGAGACCAGCCACCATTTTTAGAGTCCAAATAACTTTCCTCTGAGATGAACAGATTTTGCTGGTGGAATTTGCTTGGAGCACGCTGAGACACACATCCCTTCAACCAGTAATGTTTTCTTTACCAGCAGTTCAGGGGTTTCTTGGGTCTATTTTTGTCATGGCTCACATTTGTGAAGGGTTTGGAAAGTACCCTTGGCCCTCAAGTCTAACAGGAGCTCGTGCCTGTGCAGGAGCTGGGAGCGTGGTTCCTGCTCTCAGGAGATGGAGATCCAGCCACACCTGGCCCTTGGTGGGATGGACCCCCCACTCTGCACTCACATCTGCAAGGAGGACAGAGACACCAAGTTTGGGGCTTTGTTTTTGTACACAAGTGCTGCTGCTCAATTGTGTGTTTCTGCTGGAATCAGCAGTTCCAGTGGCCCTTTTCTGATGCACAGGCAGGACCCTGTGTGCCATGCTCTTGCATAAATTACCATCTTATTTCAGCAACTTCCTTTAGGAGCCTGCAGCCTCAGCTTGCTCCAAACTCCACAGTTTCCCCTTGTCCGTTCATGTCCCCACAGCTGATCTCTGGGCTCCACAAAGCACAAGCCATCCTGATTTGGAGGTGTGAAATCTTTGCTTTCAGTTGATTTTAAAAGCCAGCTCCTTATTCTTCTGTGTGTGGGCACAGTAAGGGAGGAGCAGTTGGGGATGAAAGCAGCTGGAAGCATTTGGAGAGGTTGACACAGGCACAAGATGCCCCAGCACCTGCAGGTTTTGTGTGGCAGGGTGGCAAGAAGGGAGGGAAAGCTCCTCCTGTCTGAATTGAGAGCAGCTTTAAGAAAGCAGAAGACAAATTACTTCTCATTAAAGCCTGTGTGATTTATGGCATGTCATTTGCATGCCAAAACTTTCCAAAACAAAGCTAATTAGGGAGCTGAAAGAGCCTTTCCTGCAGAAACAAGGCTTTCTGCTCCAACTGTTAAATAGCTGCAGTCAGACTGGATACTTTCTTGCTGCATTGAGAACCTTTCCTGACACCCGTGTCCCCGTGCCATCCACAGCAGGGTCTGGGACAAAGGAGCCACGACAGCCTGGGTGTGTCACAAGCAGCTCTGGGAGAGAGGCATGGAGAATGGAGAGCGTTCCCAGGCACACACTGCTGCCTTGTCCGCCACCGCTGGATGCCACCAGCCTTGGAGCATTCTGGGAATGTGTCTCTCCAGAGGCAGCTTATGGAAAATGGATGTACCAGTCTGACAGACCCCAGGGATAGCTATGCACACCAAAAAGACCTGGTCAGGAAGAAGCCACGTGGTGTATTTATGTTCATCTCCCAGTTCATGGTGTCTCTGGGGCCATTCCATGGGATTCCTTTACTCCAAACACAGCCTGACCTCTCCTCATTCAGTCACTGCAATAAGGTGTTGGACCAGGAGGAGAGTTAGTTATTCAAGTTAATCCCATCATACAACTGCTAGGAAGGTAGCAAGGCCACATGGAAACCAGACAGGAATTTTTACTAAATCACCAAAACCCAAAACCTTTTCAGAATGCACCAAGTTTTAAATACGTTTTTTTGTGTTACAACACTTTCCAGGTAATGTCTGTCCTGTCCTGCAGAAGAAGCAGGCCCAGTTTGCATTTACTCACCTGTGACACCAGGCAAGCCTTGGGGGCTCTCCAAAGCTGGCCTGCCCAGAACCTGCAGGCTATAATGACTGGTTCCTGAGGCAGAGGAGCCAAATCCAACATGGATAGAGAGGATAAGAAGCTACTCAGTCCCACAGAAACATGAGCAAAGGCACAATGAAACATACACCTGCCATATCACTGAATATGTAGAAAACCATCAGCACAGCATCCTCCTGGCTTTATAAGGCACCAAGAGTAGCTCCCAGGGCAGGAAATTCTATAGAAAACATAATTCGGTTTGCCAGTTTGCTTTTGTGCTCCCAATCTATTAATTTATTAACCACTTGACAACTCCTCCTGATATTCACCAGCTGGTTTTGTACTTGCCAAAGTAAGCCTAAAACATCCATCCAAATATATCCTCACTCATCTGGAATTGCCAGGGAGGGAAACTAAAACAGCTGAGTTACTTAATCAGAACTACTCAGTGCTTTAGGTCAGCCCTTCCCTGCCTTCCCAGCACTCTCTTGGGACACACAGGTATTGGGATTCTAGGTCTCTGAAAAGTCAAAGAGTTTTGTCCTAAAATCCATGTCCAAAGCACCCCATGACAGATCAGCCCAGTATCTCCTGATAGCTTTGCCCAGGTGTAGGACTTATTTAGTACTGGTGTCAGGGAGTTAACTCCAAAAATCACAAATCTGCCCCATTTTCAAACATTAAATGTCAAGAACTCAGTCTCAAACCTTCTCTTCTGTTCAAACAGATTCGTGGAACCTTTGGAGTATCTTTGCAAACAGTGTTTGTCCTTCCTCTACAGAGGCACAACTGAGCTTCTGCAGTTGCAGGCGGCTGGAGGCCATCCTTTACTGTAGGGACTATTTTAATCCCCAGACAATGACATTCCAGACCTTTAGAGCCCCTTGCCTCAGAAGCTTGGAGTGAAACATCTGGCATACACAGAAAGCTGCAGTCTGTGGGGCGATGCACCAAGATTCAGAGAAGTATTACTGCCTCCACACTTGTCCTTTCTGCAGCCTTTCTGTTTAGAAACCAAAACTACAGGGTGTTTTTTGCTTTGTGGCTTGGAGTTTAGTTCATGTGGATACAAATAACTTAATCACATTTAGAGATGTTCTTTTTTTTAAAGCAGAGTGTGACTCACACACTTTCCCACTCAAATAATTTCAGCTCCAGTGCAAAACCCATTACTGGAAGGCACACGTTTCCCTGGTTAAATATTGAGCCCATTTTGACCTCTTCATAGCAAACCAAAAGCTACTTTTTAATACCCTGAACTTCCCTGTAACCTGAGCTGCTGCAACACATAAAAACTGATCTCACCTGACTTGAACTGAACTTGGATCTCCAGTTGAGTCATCTCAGTAACCCAGGACTGAGAAACAGACTTGGAAAGAGCATTTAATCTCTCTAGATGTGAGATGGCATAGATGGAGAGCTGCTTGGATGCGCTCATTCTTTCCAACACATCCTGAATGGAACATTGAGACCTTACATTGGGCACCTGTTTGGAGCTTGATGAGACTTTCTGCACCCTTAGTACGCACCTGTAAGGCAACATGGGAGAGTTACCTCACTGCAAGTTCACATTTGTATTGCACCTGACTTCCTTGCATTGACAAATCTTAATATTTAACCCTGAGGTCCTGCTAAGGCCAAGTTACACCTGAGATCAGGTGCAGATTTTGTCTCTAGTCATGCATCCAGCAGCTCTCATTTCAGATAGCACCAGGGTGCTGTATATTTATTGTGTGCATTTTTTCTTTCAGACTGTTTGTCTTACACAGCGCTGGAAGTGTTATCAAAAAGGTGCTATGGGAAACAGAGATGCAAAGTCATTGTCACTAGCCGGGATTTTGGGAGTCCGTGCCTGCCTGGAGTGACAAAATCCCTAAATGTCAGCTATGCATGTGGTAAGAGCAAATGCACATCATTTCCAGGGCCTCGTGTCTGCTTGCAGAGACACACACATGTCCACATACAGGCACTGAGCCTTCCTAAATACCCATTTCCCTTTATCACAGGAAGTTTGTGACACAGCTGTACAAAACAGGTGAACAACCCCCTGGGCACAGCGGCACCTCACAAAGACTCTGGCATTAAGGGGGTTTTTGCTATAAAAAATGCAACCAACCATAAAATATCAACTGTGTAGTTCAATATTTTTGAGAAATACTATCAAGATAAGAGTTTGTTCCATAGAGCTCACCTGCAGCAGAGCTAGGAAAAACAAACTGGCATTGCCTGGCATCAGTGCAGGTAAAACAGCCCAGCATAATTGAAGCACTGTGTACAAGCCAGTCCTGAAACCCGACTCATGTGAGTACATCTGCAGCTTCCCCCTCACAGAGGGGTTTCCTTCCTCATGGAAAGGGAAGGGAAGGTTTATGAAAAGTAAAGGCTTGAGGTTATACATCCCTTGCAGGGCTGAAAAGTACTTCAGCTCATTCCTCAAACAAGAGGGAACAGTTTTCCATATTGTTTGCTCTAGACTAATATAATTTCATAAGAGGCAAGCAGAATTCCCTACAACACCTCAATAGGAGCAGCTCCACAGGTACATCCTGCAGAGTCCTGTGGCTGCATCCCTCGTGAGCAGCACTCGAAGGGCACAGGTTACCTGAGACATGCTTTAAGAACACTAAGATTGATGGCCAGATCCCCTCTACCTGAGGATCAGAGGAAAATGAGCCCCAGGAGATTTTCAGTGTCCCCAGGAATTGGTTTGTCAGCTGTGAAAGGTGGTGCAGCAATTCAGCTTCCTATTACTGGAGAGATCTGGGAATCTGCCATTGGACCAATACATTATATTATTGTGCAGCTGCCTTTATGAATGAGCTAATGGAATTCTCTCTAATTACAAGAAGTTCTTCCTCTTTGCATGTCTGTGTACCAGAAAGGCAGAGTGAGTTTGTTTGTTAGCACTGGAATTATGCATTCTGTTATTTAGGGATGTGGTTTTGCAAAAACACGTGGGTAACAAATAGCGTTCTTTTGTGCTGCTTGCACATTTGGAAGAGTTTTTCTCCTGCCAAATCTTACTGGGCTGTGCAGTCTGAAGCATTAGCCAATGATTTGCTGATCCGATTATTTTGTAATCGTCTAAGGAACATGGGAAGAATATTCCAGAATGGCAGTTTCCATTCATTCTCCTCACTAGAGGATGCCTGCTAATCTGATGCTTCCCAAGATAATGCAAATAGATCTCCCCCTGTAGTGGCAGGAACTCAACAGAGCACAGCAGTGTTGTTCTCAGGGCCGTGCCACACTTCAAAGTATTTCTAGCACGGTCAGGAGTGTGAAAAACCCCACACTGCCCACCCAGTGCTCAGCAGCTGTTTATGGGGAGCGTGTCTGGCTGCATTCTTACACTGGCACTTCATTCCTGACAGTAAAACATGACAGGAGCTGGGAGGTGCTGGTTTATTGAAGTCTCAGTGCCCCCAGAGATCTGCTCAGCATCAGCTCCTGTCTGTGCCAGGTGGGACCTCCTGGCTCTGGCTGAGCCTGCCCTTCAGGATCAGGGAACCTCTCTCAGGAAACAAGGCTCCCTCAGCCCTGTGGTGTTTAGCACTCCCTGGACACCAGAGTCCCTTTGTGGGCTGCCTTTGGCAGGAGGTGACTGACTCCTACTTGCCAAAGCAGTGCTGGCACAAGTTGTAATACAGATGTGATTGTCTTAATAAAAATTCCTATCCTGGTCCCAGCTGTTCTGTTCAGTGACCTGATGTAGCCTATACCAGACAAATCCTTGCATCTGAAAGGCACCACAATGAACACAAGCAATGCAAGCAGCCAGGGGCTCTTTCTGTCCATGCCATTCTGAACTAAACATTCCCCTGCAATAAATATTTGAATGCACAGGGGGAAAGAACAAGTGAAGCCCTGGGGAGCTCCCCTAGGAGGAGGAACATCAGCACAGGTGAAGGAGCCCCAGGCCACAACAGGAGCTTTGCACTGGAGAAGGTGCATCCTCCCAGGATGTTGTTCAGAACAGCCAGGCCTGCAAATGCAGGCTGGAAACAATCCTGCTTCTGTCTGCCCCACATGCCAGGGAAAGTATTCTGCTGCTGGAAAACAGCTACAAACTACCACGAGGTACAGGACAAAATAGAAATGAGCTTATTTACCCCTCGATCTGTTGGCTTTCCACTGCAAACAGGAGCTAAGACTCCCAGAAGGATTCCTTCATCAGGAAAGGAAACAGCTCTGACTTTGAGCCCACACAGAAAGAAAAGTTCTGCTGAGAAAGAAGTGCTATTTTTAGTTGTTTTCCAAGCGAAAACTATGCTAAGCTGCAAACCTCAGTCTCCTCTGTTCCATTTAACTCTCTCAACACTATTTCTTGGCAAGTGTTTCTATGTGGGATAGAGGTGAGTGTCATACTTGAAATTTCTTCCTTTTTAACCCCCCCTGTCAGTTTGAAAATCAATCACTCAATCAATCTGCCTTCCCATAGCACAGGAACAGGTGCCAAGGTCTGGGTGGCTGAAGGGGCCACTCATCCATTACAGAACATGTGAACTCCCAATGCCTGTACAATGCACCTGCTTGCAGTTCTTTTAATTACTCGAAGAAGGCTGTGAACACTTATCAAGAGAATAAAATAATGAAATGAGAAAGATGCAGCTCGTTGATTCCCCTCCTCAGCAACTGTCCATCTCAGGGCTTTGCAAATGACATCACACAAGACTTCACCATTTATCTTAGAATGACACTGAATTATCCTCCTCCAAACCCAGCGTTTAAATGCAACTCAGCATCTGTCTGTAGCCCAGTTTGTGCTGAATTTAGAGGCCAGTTTTGTCTCCATCCATGGCTGGCACACCCTTGAGGGGCTGAGGACAAGGGGCAGGGTGCCAGGCTGGATGGAGACGCACTGATGTTCCTGGAGCAGGCTGGAATGAATCCAGTCACAGCCCAGAGCTGCCCTGGCTTCACACGAACCACACAGTCATTCATGCTGGAAAAGAGCTCCAAGATAGAGTCCAACCTTCAATACCACTCTCAGAAACCCAGTTAACAACCCCAGGGTGAGCAGTGGGATTCGGAATCACCTGGGGAGAGGGTTCTTAAAACTAACAGAACACAATTTACCTTTTGTCTCTGCAGTTCCCAAATTTATCCTCACAGCAGTCAACCCCCTGGTCCCTGATAACAAGTCTTCCATCAACCAGAACGATGGTAGGTACCAGCACAGACACAGGGCTTGGGATGGAGCACTGGAAACCCTGCTGAGAGAGCTGCTCTTCCCATTGGAGAGCAGAGGACAGCCTGGGAGTGGGGTGTGCGCAGAGTCCTGCAGTCAGCAAAGCTGCAGAAGAGTGACCTGCCCAGAGCCAGCATGCTGGGAAGAGTAAAAGTGAAACTGTAGCTGTTTCAGGGTGGAGAATCTTTTACAAGTTTTGCCAACAACAGCTCCTCTCAAAGGCCGCAAGTTAAGGATGAGCCTGATGCGTGTCCCCAGTAACAGGAGCACATGGCCTGGTTGGGCTGGGAAGGCCACTGGAGAACTGTGAAGCCTCATGAAGTAAAATTATTTCAGAAACCCCAGTGGGAATAGGCACAAGGGGTTTCACTTGGCAACAGACTCTTTTAAATGAATTTGCCATTTTCTAGACGTTTGATATTTTCAACAATTTGTTATTTCTACTCTATTTAACTTACCAGCCGTTGTTTGGTCTAGTGTTCTGCAGCTCCTTGAGCACAGCACTGGCCTGCCTGTGTTTTGGGTGGAAAAGTTACTGGGTTTATAAAACATCAGTTTAGTAACTTCACTGAATTTGCTTTACCTCCTCGTGTCACAGGTGCCGACCTTGATCCAAGGGAATCGAGGCTTCCAAAGAAAGATGGAACTGTTGTTAGCTCCAACTACTTGGCTACTTTCGCATACATTAGAGGTAGGAAAATGAGGCTCACATTGTTTGGCTCACTGGATTGTGGCATTGTGGGAAAAGGGGGGATCAACTCCAAAGGTTACAACTAGTAATCCCATGTTTATAGTAATGATATTATTACAGTATCATCACAATCTTGTGGATGAGACAATCCCAGCATAGTTGATATTCAGGGAATATTCCTTGCCTTGAAGGAAATCAAACTCTCTTAGCAACTGCAGCCAAGATATTTTTAAATTTTCGATGGGGACTGTTGGTTGTTCAGTACTTTTGAAAACCCAGCCCTGACGTGTGAGAGCACTGGAGACATCAATCTTTGGAAAGGTTGGGTTGCATACATACATGGATCATCAAGGAGTAAGAAAAAAGGAAAAAGCCATCCCAAAGCCAGCCTTCTCTGCTGTGAGACGAAGCAGGTTCTGTGACTTAGCAACACTAAGAGCAAAGGAAGAAAAGTGCTCCCTCCTCAGCCTGGCCTGGAGGTGCTGCTGAGGCCCTGCAGAGCCCAGAGTCACTCTGCTCATGGTCCTGTTTGTTCTGGCAGCATGGCTGGAGAGACCAAACAAGGCGTGCAGAGTTCTGGCAGCTGGCTGACAACAGCGCTGAGCTGCTCACAAAGGGCTGGGGCCATGCTGTTATTTTACAGTGCTATAACCAGAATGGATTTTTGCCCAGCAGTTGGAGAGGCAGAGCTGGCAGGGTTGGGCAGTGTCAGGAGGTTTGGGCGCCCTGTGGCTACGGAACACCGGGGAATGGCTGCTGGGGTTTGTAACCAGCCTGGGCAGTCTGCACAGACATTAAGGCCTGGCTCTCTTGCCTGCAGATCACCCTGAAAGACTCGCTCTGCTCTTTGTGTCCAGCGTTTGTGTGGGGTTGATCTTCACGCTGTGTGCCTTAGTGATCTGCGTGCTCTGTCCTGGTGACATCCGGAAACTGCACGGGAAGAGGGATCAGCTGGTGCCACAGAGCGCCAGAGCCTACAGGAGCACTGAACAGGAGCAGGAGGAAGAGGAGGGGGAGGATTCCTCCCTTTCAGACACCCAGGATGAGCCAGACGGACTGTACAGACCTCCTTACTCAGGTTATAACTCGGCAGAGGCAGCGGAGCTGGCCGAAAGGATTGAGCGCAGGGAGCAGATCATACAGGAAATCTGGATGAACAGTGGCTTGGATATGACACCCCCTAGGAATATGAATACATTTTATATTAATGAACAATAAATGGCTTATTTTGGATGACACTCTACCCCTTTTTAAAAAAAAAATGTACCTTCTGTGAAGGAACTTTCGTTATCAGTGAATATAATTATTTGTAAAATAAAAAGAAATATATACAATAAAAAGAGGGTTTCATACCCTTGACTGTCAAGAAATCCTTCTGTGAAAAACACCCTACAGTTTTAACTAATGGTACGGATTACTTTCCACTGTAATTTACAGTTTCACTGTAACTGCCAAATGCATGTTCGGGAATATTAAAAAAGGTGGAAAACATTTAATCAGATGTATTCAACCATCAGAACAGACCTGCCCAAGATGTGCTCCTGCTGCTACCTGTGCTGGCCAATCTGTGAAGGACAAGCTTCAAAATGGCTGCTGCTCTCATAAAGGACTCTTGAAGTTGCCACACGCCAAGAACACTTTACTGAAGGGAAACACTGGGTTCATTTTTCTGATCCTAAAGCAGGGTTAGAGCCAGCACTTCAACGCAGGTCATATTCTCAGGACTTCTTATCAGTTCACAATCTTCGCTTGAAAATTGTTAGCCTAGTCAGATTTGGTTTCAGTTGGAGAGCAAATTAAATCAGTAATGTGTCTAAGCTGAAACCAGAACAGCCTTCCTGTCTTAAAAATGTCTCCAATATTTTTGCTGCAGCCCACAGGGAATTTACTGAACAAAAGGAGGAAAAATGTCACTTCCTACTGGTAATACTTCATGGGTTCACTGTGCTTCCCCACTTAGATGCCATGTGCCCAGGTAGAGTGTAGTATGAAACACTGGGAAAGAAAACAGTGACATGGCTTGTCATTTCCTGCTGCTACAAAGTCAAATTAATCCTGGAAAAGCTTTAAAGGGAGGAAGGGACCTTGCTCAGATGACTAAGGCACAATCCTGTGCTCAACTGGAAAATCTCACCAGCAAGCAGCATCCTATCAGCGGAAGGAAGAGAAGCTGAGGAGCTGGACGGAGGGCTGAGGTCACCAGAGCACTGGGAAACTGCAGGAGAGGCCGGCACAGCCCAAGAGCCTGGCTGCAATCCTGCTGCTCTCCCCTTCAGCAGGAATTCATCATAGCCTGTGCTGTGCACAATATTGATTATTGATCATTGGGTTTAGCTCTGGAGAAGCCCTTGCTTTGATCCTGAGGGTGAAGAAGGCAAGTTGGCCTTTGGGGAGGGCCCTGGGCCAGATCTGGCTCCTTCCTCCCGACTCATGGGGCAGGTGCCACCCATCTCCCAGTCAGACACAAAGGGACTGACCTACAGCCCAGCAATTCCTCCTGCTGACAAACCATGCTAGTGACAAAAGCCTGATCCTCATCTTTGTATGGAGCAGGCTGGGCTCTGACCTGCAGGGCTGAGGGCAGGGGCTCCAGGGGCTCCCCAAAACTCCGAGTCCTGGTCACACTCCCTTCTGGAGAGCCTGGGGCCCAGAGCCCAGCTGATCTTTTTTGGAAGTTATCTGGCTGGCAGTTAATGGTTATAGTCACTAAAATCTGTGCATTTTCTTCCCTCATTTTTACTGGGAAGCCTCAGTGGGGTTTCAGCCCATAAGCAGACATCCTAACAAAAGCTGGGAGTTATCTTTCCTTCAGACTTCACTTTACTCAAGACAAGGTAAAGTCAGCATGCCCTGGTGGTGGCCACCTGGAGAACACCTGGTCCAGCCAAAGAGGGGACTCCACAACCTTTCTGGGCACCCTGTGCCAGTGCTTGGCCACCCCCACAGTGACAGAGTGTTCCCTGGTGTTCACAGGGACCCTCTTGCGTTCCACTTTGTGTCCATTGCCTTTGCTCCTGCCACTGGGCACACAGGAGCTTTCCCCACCCGGTTCACTCCATCCACACCTCCATCCACCTGGTACCTCTCTCGTTGGGATTCCCAGCTCAAACCTGGGTCTTCACTCCTGGTGGCAAAACAACTGCAGTGGCAGCAGAGCAGCAGAAACCTAAGGTTAGTCCCTTCCTTGGGCCAAAACGTTTCGCTTTTCCCAACTCCCAGTCCTCTCCTTGCCTTTACAGCCTTGGAGGAAAAAGACATTTTACACTGAAATAGTGATTTAACTGATGACCTGATCCCCTCCTGACTTACCTCCTGCATGCCACCACTCACCAGCAGGCAGACAGACAGAAATTCCTCCAGGTGCCAGAGAAGCAGCTGCTTCCCAAGATGGAGCATTTCACAGACACTGGGAAGGTGTTTTGAGGGAAAAAACAGTGCAGTGCTTAATAATGCATGCCTGTTTAAATGGATCCTCAAACACAGTGACAGACCCAAACCCCAGCAGCAGGAGCAACCCAGCAGGGCAGGGGAGCAGCTTTTGCTCCAGGCTGGGAGGTGAGGCTTCACTCAGGATCTGTTCCTTTGACTGAACTATTTATGGTTCTGCATTCGAGTTGCTATTTTATTATTTTTGCATAAACTTTCCGAGTCTAATTGGGGAAAGCTGTCAATTAGTGGTTTACCTCATTTCCAAATACTCACTGTTTGCAGCAGTCTGAGTCAGAATGAAGATAAACACAGAAAAACCTGATAAACAGACATTGAATTACTTAGATCTTTCTGAAACAACACCCAAAGTACCAGCAGACAAAACAGAAAATGAATGAGGTATGCACTTCTCTGTCCCAAGCCCTAAAAACCAGCAGCTGAAGTGCCACAGCTGGAACCTCTCTGGGCTGAGGGATCGACAGGGAGGGTGCCATGAGGCAGCAGCAATGCTGTGGGAAGGACACTCAGGGCTGCCTGTGGGATGGAGCTTCAGCAGGAATATCCTTGCAGTTTCCCAGAAGAGCAGCCTAAGGGGAAAGCACTGCAAAGGAGAGCTAGCACGTTGTTTGGACTAACTGCTTCATGCCTCACACACAGCTGTGGGCATGACACACATCTGGAAATTCTGTGACCCAGCATCAACAGCTGAACTTGCTGGTGTGGCTGTTTGAACTCCCCACTCCTGCCTTGAAATCAGCCCTCAAGTTTGTCACAGGAACGCTGGGTGAGGTTGCAGGAAGCAATAAATAAATCCTTCCAAATCCTGGGTGAGGCAGAGAATAGAGCAATGTGGGAAAGCAAAACCGTGAAAAGGAGAAAAGGAATGAAACCAGGTGTGGAAACCATTTCCATTGATCAGGATGGAGATATGGCCACAAAACAAACATTTTAGCAATGTTCTGCTGTGTGTCTCCTTGGAGAGAAAATGGATTTCCTCCATCAAAGGGCACAGCTACTCTCAAACTCCCAAAAATAAGTAGTTTACAAGAAAAACAAAACTTCGCTTGTGCCAAGTTGCAAACCTGCATGTGGTGTTTCTATGTCATTATCTCCTTGGACAGTTAAATACCCACAGGTTTTCCTGGGTTCCAGTACTTGTCAGTCATTTTCCACTGACATTCCATTTCAGCCACAATAAATGAATCCAGCAGAGCCACAAACACTGTTGTGAGAATTCCAAAAAGCATCAATGCTATGGAAAGTTTGCTCAGCTAAAGAAAAAACCAGCACCAATTACAGCAGAGAACAGCAGTCAAAGGGGCACAGAATCTGTGTTAAATGTTTGCTATGCCTGCTTTTCCCTTGCTTTCAGAGAGGAAATGAGAATATTACAAACTCCAGGACATTGATTTTCCTCTTAGGAAGTGTAAGAACAAAGTGTTTTTTCAAGAACCTTTCTTGCCATGTGACATAATCCCAAATAATTTTTAAATTAAAAATATTTTAAGTTTTTCAACTCAGAAATGCAAATTTTTCTTTTTGTAAAAAGTCATGTTACTGTAAAGTTGAGATTCAAGAAAAACTACCAGACATCAAACTTCCCTGAAAGTAAAAAAATCAGTGATTGAAGTAAAACCACCATTAATAGTTCACTGAATGGCATTCGTTACCTGTTCTGCATCCAATATTCAAGCTGCAAGTTCAGCAAACACTTGACTTTCAACTTGATTAGTGTCTCCTCAACCATACTAATACAGAAAATTATGATGATTTTTTACTTCCACCCTAAAAGACCTGGTCCTATTAAACTTGAGTTTATCCAATCTACCTGCAAGTGATGCTTATTTTTGTACACAAATTACTGTCAACCTCTATATACCAGCAAGAAAAACTAAACCCGAAGAATGAAAATGAAGCACGAGGATGTCACTAGTGTTTATATAAAAACATTTCCTTTAAACAATTATTAAGAGGTTAAGTAATTTCAAAATGACAGTTTGGAAATAGCTATGTTGAAACGTGAACAAGCACATAAAAACCCTTAATTCTCCCTGGATTAGTCAGGGGAAACTGATTTCCTATAAAATAACTTACCTCCTCCAGAGCACACCATCTAACAGCAATGCAGGAGTGAGAAGAGAGTATAAAGAGCACTCAGAACAACACCAATATTCCAGTGCATATTTACTACATCTCTTACCTATGAAACAATTGACAGTTCCAATTCCAAATTACAAGTTTCTAATAAAATACCAAACGTCAGTAGAATCTGTTCACTTCTTTGCAGAGGAAAGTGCTGCTGCAGTCACAGAGAAATAGGAACATTTATTGAACATCTAAGGCCACAGAAGTGACAATTTCAGCTGCTGTCTGAAGAATCTACCACACACAACACAACTCCTTGCTGCAAACAAGAGCATCAACCGAGCAGCTTAAGAAGGGGTGTGCAGGGCTTCATCTTGGACCCCATTTGATGTCTTTGACACCATGAAATTGCCTTTTCAGAGCATGGTTGTCTGCCCACTCAGCATTTAGAAAGGAGTCGTCGTCCTCCTCCTCCAGTTTCTGTGGCAGAGAGGGGAGGGAGGCAGTGAGGGCACAGCCTGAGCTCTGTCCCGTCAGAGCAGCCCAGCTCTGGGCACCAGAGGAACACCCACCTTCAGCTCCTCCTGCTTCCTGTAGTAGTACAGCATCATCTCCTTCTGCTCCTCGTGGCTGATCACGGGCTCCCGCCCCGGGGCTCCCTGTCCTTTCTGCAAGGGAAATTGCAAATGATGCTGGTGCCATTTGTCATACAAAGGAGAAGCTGCTACACAGAGACATCAAAACCTTTCTTCAGACAACTGGATTTAATAAGGTCCCTCAGCACAGGAAAATAAATGCTGAGAAACTGTGGCTGCATTCATAGAACCACAGAATGGTTTGAGTTGGAAGGGACCTTGAAGATCATTTAATTCCATCCCCCTGTTGTGGGCAGGGACACTTTCCACTGTCCCAGGGTGCTCCAAGCCCCATGCAGCCTGGCCTGGAACACTTCCAGGGATGAGGCAGCCACAGCTTCTCTGGGCAACCTGGGCCAGGGCCTCAGCACCCTCACAGGGAAGTGAGGGCTATTTTTTCATCTCTGTGTCTGAATCATGCTGTCAATTCTGCGGACATCAATGGAAGATGCAAACAGGATTAAGTCTATTTGACATAAATTTCCACTTTAAAAGATATAATAAATCTGTTTTAAGGTCACTCTACGTTTCTCTTTAGCTCCCCTACTAATACAGACACAGCTTGGCATAGGATTCAGTAAAGCAGGGAAGTAAGGGAGTTACAAACCACTACAAATGAAAGGAAATTTCTTATCCAGGCCACTGTGGCCCTGGAAGAAATCATGGGCAAAGCAGAAAACACGTGCTGTCAGCAAGTGCAAGCACAGCATCTTACACAGAGATGGTGGATGCTCTCGAGAACAAACGGGGACTTGGATGCTCTCGAGACAAACGGGGTCTGGGGCAGTTTGGGCACAGAGGAACCCCTGTACTGCCCTTGCTCTTTGAGCAAGTCCTTCAAGTAATTAAGCAGACAGCATTCCTGGAGCCCACACTTCAGGGGATATTGAGATGCCACACCATTTCCCAGTAACCCTGGGAGGAAAGGGAAAGCAAATCTGGTCTTCTAAATAAATCACCTAAACCACATAAATCACCTGACTTACCTCTCAGGGATGCACCGCAGAACCCACTGCAGGTGGCAAGATTTGCCATAAAACTTCCCAGTTTGTATTCCCTCTATTCTTTAAATACCTCCTTGTTGTACTTCACAAAAACACCATGGAGCAAGAAACAGCAACTACAGTATGTAACTGACAGGCTAAAGAGTTACTGAAGAACAACTCAGAGTATAATCCATTCAAACCTTAAAATAGATGCAGAGTTTTTAAGATGCTCAAGCTGGAACTAATCTAATCCATTTTATACTCCTATGGATAGTTCTCTTCCACAGAGAACAGCCAACCAAGGGTGAGGAACTTGCAGAGCAGTCTCCCAGCAATACTCACTTTCTGGATCTTGACAATGATGGTTGTTTTCTCATTTTTGCCTACATAGTCGGAGAGCAACTTTGTTTCTTCTAACTGCTTTCCTGCCCACCACAACTGTGCTTCGGATTCTTTTATAACTTCAGTTCCAGCCTGTGACAAAATAAACAAGGTGAAGAGTTGGAGGGTGTTGTTTCTTGGTTTTTGTTTTTTTTTTCAAAACCAGATTTTTTTCCAGGGGAAAAAAAAATCTTTCTGGAATTCCTAACATGAAGTGTAATTTTACACTCCTACATCTTTCTCCTCATATTCATCTATGGCATTTTTATTTATATTCCATTCAATCTTGATCTAATATAAACGCTTTGGGACACAAATTCTCCATCCTGAAGGTGAAAACAACTTTCACTGATAAGATGAGGAACAGCACAGGCCACGTTTAATCCAGGACTACACACAATGGGAATACATTACTGCTTACATGAGTTCCTGACAAGTCTTCTTTATCTTCCAACTCCATCCTGATGGGATCATGCGGAGGCAATCCCATGGGATACACGATCAGAACAGCCCCTCGGAGCTGCTCCAAGGCATCTGTCACCGTCTCCACACCAACACACACACCGGCCTGAACTTGTTTCTGAAACACACACAGGGATCAGTGGCAAGGCAAGCAAACCTGCAGGAAGAGTGGTCAGGTCAGAGGTGAAGTGATGGGACATCTGAGCAGAGCCGACAGGCTGCACAAAGACATTAGGAGTGCAAATCTCCTCACTGGAATACTGACTCGGGAGTACATCTCTCACCTTAGGGCCCTCTGTTTAGCCTGGTTAGTGGGGTGGGGGAGAAAACAAAAAGGGGAGATCTTCACTAAGCTGTGAGGAGACAACTGTCCCTGGAACACAGGACTCAAACCAGGACACGTGTGACCACAAACACCAGACAGGGCTGCTGTGGCTCCAAGCACTTGTGACTCATGAACGTGATTCAAGCAAGCAAAATTCAAGTGAGGGATAGAGAAGGGGATTAAAACTTGAGAAAAAAATAGAGCACATGTGAGCAGAAGTGTAAAGCTTGGCAAACTGCACAGCTCATGCAGAGAACTGTAAGAACAAGTACTTGAGATCATTCCAAACCCTACTGCAAGGATAAAGGAGAAACATGACACATCTGGAAGAAAAGAAGTAAAGGTCTTCCCTGCAGATTTAACAGTTTCTCAAGTGCTAGGGTAAGGGAATGTTGCCTCCTTGTGGACGTTCTTGATCTGGTTAACTGGCCAGTACAACCCCAAATACACAGGCATGTTTCTTTATTTTGTCATTATAAAGTGGCAAACCAAACAAACCACTTTCCAAACTATCCTTAACTCCATCCATAAATATTACTAAATTTGTGTTTCACAGTCAAACGAAGGCTGAAACACCACAGAGAGCACCTACAGGTTTGGCAACGTGAATTTGAATGCCTGAGAGCACATCAGGGCAAACCTTGTGCTTGTCTTTGAACACACGCGCACTCAGCAGGACTGCGCATGACTGCAAGTCAATCCAAGGCCTAAGCCCTGCTCCTGGATCCCTGGAAGTGTTCAGGCTGCACTGAGCTCTGAGCAGCCTGCTCCAGTGGAAGGCATCCCTGCCCATGGCACTGGGGCGGCACTGGAGGAGCTTTAAGGTCCCTTCCAAACCAAACCATCTGTGATTCTGTGATAACCTAAGAGATTATAACACATTTTTCAATTAATTATCCATAAAAGTCAAAACACTTCATTAACTCCAAGAACAGCACAGAATGCAGTTAATTTTTCACCAGAAGGCACGACAAGCATTCACCCAAAGA
Source organism: Camarhynchus parvulus (assembly GCF_901933205.1). Classification (NCBI taxonomy): domain Eukaryota; kingdom Metazoa; phylum Chordata; class Aves; order Passeriformes; family Thraupidae; genus Camarhynchus; species Camarhynchus parvulus. Next base: position 115,254,753 of record NC_044571.1, read on the forward strand.
ACACAGCAGTAGCAAATTGCAAGGATAAAACTGAATGTGATTTAATGGTTCCACATGGGCTGGGCTGCCAGCATTCCCTTGGAGTTTGGATCTGATTCCTTAACCTGTTGAACCACTTGCCAAAAGCCTTAAAGAAAAACATTAACCAAAATGTCAGGTTTTATTAGACTATTCACATCACTTCATGGCATTTCTCAACAACTATCAGCTCTTGCATGGAAAAAACTCTGATTTTATTTAAGATGCCCGACTCGACAGCACTTATTAGGAAAGCCCCACACATCACTTGAGGAAACTTACCTTAGAGATCAATGCCTTGGCTTCTTCTATTGTCTTCTTTATAACTTGCTGCATTTTTTCATTTGGAGCTAAAAGTAAGAGACACATCTCACAGTCTATGCTTACTGTAAAGAAACCAAGCACACATCCTGTGCAGACTCTACTGTGAGCAAATGAAACGGTATTGTATCATAAAGCAGTTATACAGTTCATTCCTGTATTTCCTACTAACTTAAGAAATCAGCAGTATTTTTCCTGGGACAAACAAACTGACTTTTCCCAAAGCCATGTGACTGACATTTGCCCCTGGATCCCTGGAAGTGTTCCAGGCCAGGCTGGACAGGGCTTGGAGCAGTGTGGTCTAGTGGAATGTGTCCTTGCCCATGGCAGGGGAGTGCAAGTGGATGAGCTTTGAGGTCCTTTCCAAGCCAAGCTATTCTGTGATTCCATGGTTCTACGATCTGAACTTCATTTGGGACAAAAGTCCTCAGTAGAAAGCAACAACCATAATCCCATACCCTCCCCAGCAACCCAAGGCTCCTTCCCTGCTGGACTATTGTGGGCTGTACTGGCAGACATGCCTTAACTGGGCAAAACGGCTTGCAGCTTCCTTTTCTAATTGAAATCTCAATCTAACAACTAAGACAGTTTCACAAACACACTGTACATTTCATATCACAGTTATCTATTTCTATCTATCTATTTCATATCACAGCTATCTATTTATTAATGCTATAAAAAGCCTGTCCTCAAAAACAAAAATCCAGCTAAACCATACTCATTCCCAGCTTACGTCCCACTTGGGTGCATCATCTGATAGCACTTGGTTTGGGTTACATACACACCCTGTTCCATTTTCTAACTTTGTCAATATCACAAGGCTAAATTCCCACTTACAAAAACATGCTTGGTGAATCTGAACCCCAGTCAAGGAGAAAAAGGGAGAAATATTAAAAAAAACAACCCTTAATGTATCTTGAGTCCCTGGGGAAACCCAGTTCTTAAGTGTACATTTACAAATGGGGAGAGTAAACTGAACTGGAACAGTCAAACTTGCTCCTGGTGATTGTTTATGTGCTGAAGAGAGACACTGCTCTTTAGGCTTGTTAATCAGCATTACCCCAGATTCTGACCCAAGACAGAATTCCTGTGTGTGGAACTTACAGTTTGGCTACCCAATTCCTGAGTCAGGGATGTGTTGCTCCCTGTGATATTATGGATTGTCTGTGCCTGAAGGGAAAGAACAAGCACTGACATTTGACTTACCAAATCCATTTCTTCGCCCCAGTTCATCCTTCCTGAAGACGCTTCCACCGCTTGGGACACACTTCTCTGCCCACTCGTCCTTTAACTTCAGCTCTTCGATCTGCTCCTCTGTCAGTCCTTGCATGTTGTAAGGTAAGGAAATACCATGCTCTGCCAGCTCCTCCATCTCTTCAGAGAGTTTAGAGAAAAATATTAAAAGTCTCCGTTACTATAGTCCATTTACAAAAGCCTTTCACATGATGTACATGCAAGCAAAACTTGCCCCTAGCTTTTAGTTTCTAAATAGGTAAATATAAGGGAATAAAGAATAAGGGATATAAACAGACATATATAGATAGGGATGGTGTAATTATGTTGAAATTTATACATTTTACATACCCATAAAACAATGTAGCAAATGACATGTGCAGGATGCAAACCCTCATGGTATTTAGTGGCCATAAACCTTTTCTTTTTGGTATTTCCCTGGTTAGATTTTTTTAGATTTCAGAGCAGCGTCAGTATGGCCTCAGACACCCCACAAACACCGTGGCTGTTGCACAGCAGGTGTGGGTGGGCTGCAGCCCCAGGTCAGGCTTACCTGACAGCAATCTCTGCTCTCACAGCCCCACGGCAGGGCAGGAAATGTTTTTTAAAGCTGCCTCAGAAGTGGACTCAGCGCTAATTCAGACATGTCACTGACTCCATCACATGGCAGGGGATGCTGGCCAGAATAACTTCACACACACACTGAGGCACTGCTGGTCAGGAGGGAGCACCTCACAGTGCCCGGAAGGACGACTTTGGACAGAGTAACAGGACAAGCGGGAATGGCTTCAAACCGCCACAGGGCAGGGTTAGATGGGATACTGAGGAGAAATGCTTCCCTGCGAGGGTGCTGAGGCCCTGGCACAGGGTGCCCAGAGCAGCTGTGCCTGGTTCCAGAACCCTGGCAGTGTCCAAGGCCAGGCTGGACGGGGCTTGGAGCACCTGGGACAGTGGAAGGTGTCCCTGCCCATAGCAGGGGTGGGACTGCGAGAGCTCTAAGGTCCAAACCAAACCAAAGCATTCCGCGATTCCCTGATTTAAGCAGCCGCTACTGGCACACGAAGCAGGAGAGGTTTCAGCGCTTTGCAGCGCCCTCACTGAACACCGAAGGCGGGAATTCGCACGGAGCCCATCAGGAGCGGAGGCGGCGCGCTCCCGCTGCCCGGGCAGCTGCCGGAGCCGCTCCCGCCCGCCGCGGCCCCGCGGTACCTGCGCACAGGCGCTGCACCTTCAGCCGCCCGTTGTGGATGCGGGCGACCAGCGGCGCCAGCTCGGCCAGGCGGGCGCTGCCCGGCGCCTCCAGCAGGAACTCGCTCTCGCCGCCGCGCTTGACGTGCAGCCGCACCATGGCCGGCTCGGGCGGCCCCTCAGCAACGGAGCCGAGTCCCTGGATACCGGCGGCAGGGAGGCAGCGCGAGCACCGGCCGCGCCCGCCGCTCCGGGAGGCCCTGAGGGCGCGGGGGGACCGCTGCCGCCCCCGCCGGTAGCACCGGGACTCTTCGGGATCCGCCGGGATCCTTCGGGAGGCTCCGGTCCCGCCGCAACGGCGCCTCCGCCGGTGCCGCCGCCGCTTCCCCTTCCGGCCTCCCCGTGAGGGCACGGGAGCGCTTAAAGGGCCCGCGCGCCCTGCCCCGTGTGGGCAACGACCGAACGTCTCACTAACTGCAGGTAAGGAGTTTAATTACCTCTTAAATTAATTGTTCTAATTAATTCTAATTAATCATCAGCTATATTTATATAAATTAGAAGTAGTGGTAATGCCGGCCTCCCCGTGAGGGCACGGGAGCCCTTAAAGGGCCCGCGCACCCTGCCCCGTGTGGGGAACGGCAGAACGCCTTACTAACTGAAGGTAAAGAGTTTAATTACCTCCTAAATTAATTGTTTTAATTAATCATCAGCTATATTTATATCAATTATAATGTTCTAATTAATCATCAGCTATATTTATATCAATTATAATGTTCTAAGTAATTATCAGCTATATTTATATCAATTATAAGTAGAGGTACTGCCGGCCTCCCCGTGAGGGCACGGGAGCCCTTAAAGGGCCCGCGCACCCTGCCCCGTGTGGGGAACGGCAGAACGCCTTACTAACTGAAGGTAAAGAGTTTAATTACCTCTTAAATTAATTGTTCTAAATAATCATCAGCTATATGTATATAAATTATAAGTAGTGGACTATTCTTAAATTACACTCAAGCAGTATTTAGCGAAATTGTTACAAGTTACTTCTGTGGGGACAGCCTGGGAAAAGGCCTGAAACATTCAGTTTTGATAAAGTAACTCTGGTATTACCAATGAACAAAGCCCGGGAGAGAAAGAGGGATTGGGGAGGTTGGACATCTAGAATGCAGAATTTATGGATCACAAGGACACTATGCAGAAAATACCAGATAAAAACCTCAGTATATGCACTGGAAATTCCCTACTAAAGGGAAAGATACAAAAAGACTAAAAATATGCACTAATTAGCATAAGAAGTGAGAAAATCAATCACTAGTAAATGACAGAATACTAATTAAATAAAGATGATGATGTAATTTAGAACCCATGAACATTAATGTCTTTGTTTACTAAAAATGTTTAAATAAGTGAAAAAGCTCCGTATCAGTGTCCATGTGGAGGTCGGAATTCTGTCAGCCACACAGCCCCTGGCCAAGAATAAAGGAATGCCTAATTTTCTGACACTAAAAAGACAGTTTGTAGAGGGTTTTATTTATCCTGACAATTTAGGAGGATTTGGTAGCACAGGGGCACAGAAAGAGAATGACCATAAGAATGGGAGTATTTCAGGCATACCTGGGTGTCCCGGGGGATACAGCCACGGAAACAGAGTCCAGGGACAGGTGGGGAGTGGGTCTCACCTCCATCCTCCGTGTTTGCAGAGCGTCTGCTGCTGCTCATTGCTCCCATCAACACATGGCAGGGCCTCACTGCAGCTCACGATATATATATACATACACATATATATACAGACCCCGAAATTCGGGAGCATTCCCTGTGGTCCCCACAGTCCTGTGAGGCGCAGAGGAGCCGCACGCCGGGTACAGTTCAGACAGATAGTTTTTAATCACTGCAATTAAATATTCGACAACATATTTTATCACGTGACTCCCACTAGCAAAAGTTCCCCCCGAATTTGGTTTGCTAATGTAAGGATATACCAAAACATCAACCACAAGGATGTCTGCAGCAACAGCGTGAAACAAGGAACTCACACACCGAAGCACAGGTAGTACCACTGCTGTTCCGAGTGTACAACTGGAATGACCTGAACAGAAAAAAGCGCAATAGAAACTCACTATCACTCCTCTAGGCGGCTGCAGCTCGTGGCTCACCAGGGGCTGTCCGAAGGAATAGTGGATTATTTAATGGATTATCTCACGGATCATGTTGTGAGAGCGTTTGAGGATTCCAAAAGCGTGCTGCCCTGGGATATTTCACTACTCTACATACAATCTAATTGTGCTGTTTCACCCCCTGGCTGGCACACTACGTGGCCTGCAACTGGCAAATACTGCTTTGTATCTCAAAAGCCAAGGGGGCTTTTTTCCAGAGGTTGAGGAAAAGCTTGCTGTATCAGCTGTTTCCCGTTTGTGGAAAAAAAAAGTATAGTTAAAATAGTAATGAATAAATGGATGATATGGAACAATTATTCTGAATTAGTGCTAGTGAGTGTATGTCACAATATGATCTAACAACTGAAATGTACTGACACAGGAGATTAATTGAATATATTAATATGCAAAGTTTTGTTTCTATTTTGAAAGTAAACTATTTTTGTTGTGCCTCAAATTCAGATATAAGCCTTACAAATACCCATAGCCTCTGTTATAAATTAAACAGCTTCTAAACAATACTTGTCAACATTCAAATCTCCATAAACTTTGGCAGCTCTTTGGTAAATACTTATAAATATCAACTAACAAAACAGTCAAAAGGGAGGGGGAGGCTGCCAGCAGGGAGCCTCTTCTTGTGGAATTCCACAGAGGAGAACAGAAATGAAAGAGCTCCCTAAGCAAAATCTGTGTCCAGGATTGACAGGTTTTAGTGAGACAGTAGCTCACCCTTCTTCTCTTTTTGTCTATTCAAATACTATTACACCGAGATTTTCATAAACTTCTGACCATTTTTTGTGCTCTACCATATATACACATTCAAAATTTATACACAAGCTGAAGTGGCTGTTTACGAGCAGAGTTACGTTTCAGTGCATTTAACGATTAATTATTGCACACAGAATAATCTCAAATGCCCAATTATTCTACTGGATAAAATGTAGGAACGAATACAACCTTCTGCATCTCTGACCACCTATCTCTCTGTAAAACCATGACTTGGTGACACCCTGGGTGCCAGAGAAGGCTCTGCAGGGGACCTGTTGCTGGCTGCTCTGGATGGCACAGGGGGGGCAGGTGGCTTTCTGGCTGGCAGCGTACAGAAGCAATCAGCAGCACTTTGACCCCAGTCACCATCAAAGGGAAAGTCTGAAGCGAGGAAGGTCTTGTGCTCAGCTCCCAGCAGGGCCGGGCACCCGGCCGGTTTCCCGGAGCTGAGCTGTGTAAAATCCGGAACGCTGGCGGATGGCTTCAGCTTTGCGGTAAAGTTCTCGTCCTCGTCAAACGTCACCCACCCCCTGGGCTGCACGTTCTCCACCTTGAGAGATTTACTGCGCAGGCAAAACGCGTTTTCAGCTGCACCCACAGGAAACAGAGGCTTGCTTGTGCCACAGCTGGGCGGGGGCAGAACAGGGAACGGGTGGGAAGCAGCAGCTCCTGCCAGTACCTGTGAGGGGATCCTGGACTCCCGTGTCTCCGTCCTAAATGGGTTCCCAGCATTGGGAGTTCTTTCTGTGAATGGATTTGAGCAGTTCAGCCCAGTAATAAATGGATTTGGAGAGCTGTGCTGATGTTCCTGGGATGAGTGAAAGGTTGGAATAGGAGGGATTGCTGACATGCAATTTACAGGATTCGAATTATCCGCATTTCTTTGCCTTGCTGAAGGCAACTGTATCAACTCCTTCTGGTTTGAGGTTGGAGCGGGTGATGTTCGGACAGATGTCTGCATCTTGGACACGAGCAGCTGGAATGACAGGTCTTCAAAAGGGTCACTGCTGAGCTGGGGTTCAGGGTTAGTGCCGTGTGTCCCGTTGGGATTCTGCTGCAAAGGAAGCAACACGCTCAGGAATCATGCAGCTGGTTCCAGGTTATTCCTACTGCCCCCTTCTCACTCCTCAGCTCAAACTTCAACCCAGTTTTGTTTTAACTAGAACTGTAACAACAGCCTGAAGCTCTGTCTAAAGGAAAGCCTGTAAATTGTTAAACACCACTCCCCCCTGCTCGGTGGTGAATGCAGCTGGAACCTACTTCCTGCAGGTCCCAATCCCAGCAACAACACTAAGGGAACTTGGCATAGGAAAATGTTTGGGAAATGGATTCTAAGCGAGGGACACTGGACTCCAAGCGAGGGACAGCCCAGCACAACTATGAAATGAAAAGCTCCAGGTTACATTGTTTGGGAGTTTCTGGTACTGATGTTACAAGCAGCATTAAAGCACCACGATGAAATGAAACATTAGTGTTATTAGTAAATGCAGTCAGGCATTTCTATGTAGGCAGGCATCTGTAAGCATCGCTTTCTTCTTGGCATGAAAAGGGACAATCACTTTTTTCATAATTTAAATAACAGGTTTTCTCCACAGAATTTCTCAGCTTTTAAAACCAAAATATTCCTTCTTTTACACACTGCTTCCAACAACAATGCAAGGTATTTTTTACCTTGTACAAGCTGTCCAAAGAGGTGGAGTGTCTACTTTGTTCAGTATGCACACTGACAGAACAGAGTTTGGAGCTTCCCCTTATCAAATGAGTTCAGCTTAAGTTAAAACGGCTTCTAAGAGTTCAAATGTCACAAAAAGATTTTATGAAAAGTTAACAGATAAATTTAATATATCAAAAGAATTGAATTGACTGTCTATAGTTAAGGCTTTTTGCAGAATAATATTAAAACAAAGGCACTGAGTAACTGAGGAAAAAATGTGAAAAATTGAACTGTAGAAGGAATAGAAATCAAATGCAGCCTGGCACCAGCTGGTTAAGTCCTGTGGTCATTTGACAGTACAAGATCCCAAAGAAACTATGAATCCAAATCGCTCCTCATTCTAAGTAAAAACTTGCTTTGAGTAATTCTGGAACTAAATGTTTTTAAAATTGTAACAGTTTGTTTCACTTCGGGTCACAACAAGTTCTCTGTTCCTTGAGAAATGTGATATATGGGGTTTATTTTGAAATAGAATTTGGCAGCACAATAGCACCAGGATTTATTTGCATTAAAGAGCACATTTATTGCCAGCACTGATTTTTTTTTCCCCAAACAGACTGAGATCAGGAGGTTCAGCAGTGCCTAAGCAATGTAGGTGAGGGTCCAATTGTTTCATAAAAGGATGATGACACAAAACAGTTGCTCTGGCCCTCCCCAATAAAAGCAGTCTAATTTTAAATGCACTGTGAAAGGAAAAAGCACACTATGGTATGACAGCCAACCCATGAATGCAGACAGGTGGTGTTTAACGGGATGGGACTGCAGATGTATGAAAACACCATTCATACATCTTTCTGCTCGAATGGATGGAGCCACATACAAGATTGGGAAATAGTTAGATACCTGTTACCCTGACGGTTGCTCCTGCTTGTGAAAGAGAAACAGAGATCAGAGCAAGGAAAATTAGGAAGAAAATCCAAGCAACAAAGCAACCTCGTGTTAAAAATATTTTCAGAACTTTTCACAAAGCCCATTTTTTGAGCTGTGAATACAAACCGCAAGTATTTACTACACATTACAGTAATTTTTCCATTTCTGTTGTCTTCTACTGTAAGCTCGATCATTGTGAGTCATAAAAAACCAACTCAAGTCCACTCTAATGATATTTCCATACAGACAGCCTTTGTGCAGCTGATTGTGCTAATTTTTGGAGACAAATTACAGGAACCTGAGCATGGATGGTCTAATTCTAGTCACCTATTACCATGAAAAGCCCCACAGCTCTCATTCTGGGAACTATGTTGGTATTATCCCTCATCTATAGAAATAGTTTTGCAAGCTGAAAAAACCCGTAAGGCCTCTCCTTCTGTGGAAATCTAGAATCTCCCTTCTTTGCAATAAAGAAGATCTATTTACAAGAACTAATTCTCTTTTTCACTGTATGGATTGTATAGAGTCCTGAATATTCACACTGTACCAGTGATTATTTTTATAAGGACGGATTTAGTTTCTTCAATATCATAACCAAGATTTGCATAGAAGGATGGGCATGGAATTCACTACCTCTCAAAAGACCTTGTACTTCTTTAAAGACCTTTCCTCAGAAAACTGCACTTTTTGGTCAAAGTTTCCAAAATGAAAGGCAGTTCACAGGCAAAGAAAGAGGTTCAGAAGAAAGAAAGGAAAAGCATTTAAAGATTTTTTCGGTTTGAATTCAAAAATCAGCTCACCGAGGACTGAGTTTGGCTGCTTCGCTGTGATACAAAATAGGCATTAACTATTGTAGCAAAAAAGGGCTTCAGATACAGGCATAAGAAAAAACCTGAGCAGCACTGAAAACCTGCTCCTGCATTTTTAAGCAGTAAGAAACTATGGCTTTTCCTAGAAAAAGTTGGTGATTTTTTATCATAACAGTCTAAATAATCCCAGAGAACAGAATGTTAATGTTACTGTATGAAATTTCCACATTATGCGGATAGGTATTTGAACTGACACTGGGAAATGGGGAGAATTCTATTTCTATTAAGTATTTATTAATATATTGATTAGGTTTATGAACTTATTTATCAATATCATCTCCCTTCAATGAATGATCACCAACATCAAGCACCACATCATGCAGTAACTGTTTACAACCTGTGCTACCTTACTGTACAGCTTGTCATGCACGTATCATTATCAAATCAGATTTCCTAGATCCAGTGCTTTTCCATACAAAGTTGCCAAATGACAACATCATTTTTAAGACTGAGCTGTCCATAAACTGCAAGGCCATCATAAGAAATCCTAAATTCAATGTTTAGTATTTAAGATGTTAGTTATTCATGGACAATACACAAGCAATTATTACTCTCCTTGAGCCCCAGGACCATTGAATCCAATCTCTGGACCCTTGTTTTTGTTTTTGTGCTCGCTTTAGGGGTTCCTCAGAAGCCTGCAGCACCCAGCACAAGCTGTGTTAATTCACACAGTGGAAGAAGGTCCCTGCAGGGTGTTTTACTCACTTGCTGCTGGGAGGGAGCAGGTTCAGAAGGCAAACTGTGAGAGGAGCGGCTGCGAGGCGGCGGCTGCGGGGGCTCCAGGCTCTGCGGGGCACCGGCCTGAGAGGGATGGGATGCCACAGGGATCAGGGGCTCCTGCATCCTCAGCACAGCGGGGCTGGGCTGGGCAGGGCCAGCAGCCTGAGGCTTCAGTGGTTCAGGAAGCAGCGGCGAGCCTGGAAGGACATTGCAGTGATTCTCACGGTAAGGAACTGTAATGAATATTGAGGGTGGCAGGATGGGGAAGCGCCAGAGGGAACTGCAGAGAAGGAGCTGTGAGAACAGCAGGTGTTCATGGCAGTGGGACTGGAAAGCTGAAAAACTCAGCACATCTCCATTAGAAATTGCTACTGAAGTTGAAGCTGCCAGAGGGCAGGATTAGACAGGATATCAGGAAGGAATTCTTTCCTCTGAGGGTGAGCAGGCCCTGGCACAGGGTGCCCAGAGAGGCTGTGGCTGCCTCTGGATCCCTGGAAGTGCCCAAGGCCAGGCTGGATGGGGCTTGGTAGAAGGTGACTTGGAATTAAACGATCTCCAAGGTCCCTTCCAACACAAACCATGCTGTGATTTTACAGAAAACACAAACCATTTCACTCCAAAATGTGCTTCAGTTATACTGAACAGTACTTTGGAAGTCATTATTATAAAACGTGTATTTTTATATGTACAAATATAAAGGGGTTTTTTAAACTGTAAGTCCAGGAAGTTGTTTTGAGGGTCAGACATAAATGCTATTCCACATCTTATGATTACAGAACTACCAATGCATAGAGCATCTCCTGATCAATAGCCAGACTGTGACAGACCAGTGAGCTCAGACCAAACACTGCAATCTTTGCACCATTTCTCTGATACCACAAAATCTACGGGTCAAGATCTCACATGATCTTGAGACCAGCATCCAAAAATGCAATGCTTGTGGGTGCCTAACTAAAACTGCCAAATGCTATCACATCCAAGAACCTTCATTCCTAGTGAAAAGTGGAGACATCTGTTGAAAACAAAGCATTCAAACCACAGACTGTAGTGCCTGACTGAGCAGCGACATTTGCATTTACCTTGTTAGGGAAACTCACCCCGTGGTGGTTCAGCTGGCTTGGGCTGAGCCTCGGGTGCTGGTCGTGCCCCCGAGGGACGGACATGGCTTTGTGGGGCACTGATAACTCCAGCTCGAGGAGGAACAGTCTGGCAGGAAAGGTGGTAAAAAGACAGTATTTCAGTTCTGCTTTGGATCTGCAGTCATCTACTGCTACATGATTCTGAATAATCAGGATTCTGTGAAAAACAAATTCTTTGATAATAGCTGCTCAACTGATTTTTTGTGCACATGTAAGAACAAAGAATACATTTTCAAAACATAATGATGGTTCAATTCAAAGCAAAGGATTTTTACAACGCTCTTCAACTTTATATAAATATTCACCTGTGCAACAATGCTAGAAACAGGTATTATTTTGCTAATATTAATAAGGCAATTTACCTAAGTCCGCGAATTGCAAGCAACAAAATCAACAAGAGCAACTACTTTATTTGGAGGTCTGTTCCTCATCAAACAGTATTAATGAAACACATTCTGCGTCATCTGAAGGCTGAAGTCTTCCTGAGGCTGATGGAATAGAAGTTAATATGCTGGGAGTGTACATTTAAAAGTCTACATCAGTATTTAAAGAGACACAGGAAGCTATTCCAGATTACAACTGAAACTGAAACAGAATAAATTACAAACACAGTGAAAGCTGAATAAAGGCACTGGGATAAAAATGCCACAGATCAAGGGGAAATGACTGTGAGACAGGAAGGATTGTGAGACAAGTTTGTAAGACTGGTTTCCTGCAAAATGCTGTGTACGAGAGGACATTCTAGAAATGGCTTTCAGAGCAAACTCCACTGCACAACTGTACACAAAAACTAATTAGAAACAAGCAAATCCTATCAAAAATAGTATAATTCTTAATCTTAGTTTTACTAGATATGCCCCTGGCTTTGGGTGTCATGTGATTCCTTATGCTTGGCTGGGTCCATTTGCCAACGTTCTGAACTCTTTCAGCCACCTGACCTCATAAATTTCTGTTTGAATTCCTGAATCTCCAATCTGATCTGAGATTGCCAAGATGCATTTTGTTATTTCTTTGAATATTCTGATAGTAGGCAGGAGGATAATTGGATTACACACCAAAATGTATTTTTAAAAACTAAAAATATACCAAAAAGGAACAGAAAAAGAAAGTGTAAACCAGCTCTCAGGATCCCTCAGTGGGAAGCAGCACCCACTGTAGCTACTGTCCCTGGTCCTGAAATCCTTGAGATGAAATCCAAAAATCACCTGAGACAAAGGCAAGCACACAGTCAAAAATGAATACATTCTTTCCTATATATAGCACTTTTTCTTCATCCAAATTTTAGAAGAGGCCATAGTACATTTCCAGAAAAATAAAAAATAAAAAGAGCCAAGATCATGAATTGTTCACTGTGAGAATCAATCTCTGAGAAAAATGAATCCGTAAAATTTACTTCAATGGAGACTTTCAATAGCAGTTTTCAGCAGTTCCAATACTGGAATATGCTGCAAAGCCAAAGAATTATCAACAGACAGTCCCATTACTCAGTAATTCTTTAAGAAGACCTGTAGCTATTAAAACACTTCCCTCTTCCCTCCCATAAGGCTCCTACTTTGTACTGTCAGGAAAAAGCTAGGCAGATATATTTCATCTCTTGGTTTCCTGTGTGGAGTGAAGCATCTGAATGCCCATAAATCCCTTCATTCCCTCCTTCAGTTCAGTTCCACAAATAATGGAATGAAGCACAGTACTAACATCTGCTAAAACAACTGAATGGTTCTTCTTTACACGAAGACATTTATGAAAATTAGTCTTTAAAACAAGGTACATCAGAAGATCTCAACTGCACAGTAATGCATTAATGCCTGTAAGCAATTAACTGCTGACACAATTTATGCTCCAGTACAGAGGATAATGCATTTTATCACACCAAATCAGTAAGGACATAGAATAAAAAGAGTAACCCTGCAGTTATTTGAAAAGAGATGTAAAATGTGTATTTGGGAGCCTATTGTGTGATTGCAGAGTGCAGAACAACCCACTCCCATCCAGTCTGAACACACATGGGGGTTCTTCCCCATTCCGCAGTGTTTTCAGTCAACAGACAAGAATTGTTGAGATAATTAACTCACAGAAACTGTAAACTGACCAGTGAAGTGTGTAGACTCCTTACAGCTGTTCTACTAACAGAAACCTGGATGTAACACAGAGCAGACACTGCGCAGGACAATGATCTCCAAACATTCAAACGACACCTACCGGTCTGGCCGTACCCGCCGAGGGTGGAGGCTGATTCCGAACTGGAACAGAGAGCACAGATTACTGACTCAGCACTCACTGCAAAATCAACTTCTGCCTGTATTATAGTTAGTACAAAGCATGTGTCTATTACCTAAGTTATCTTTTCTTTGTGTTCCAGGGCTTTTTTGTGCTTTGAAGCATGGAAAACAAACAGATTATCTGTGTTAGATAAGCCAGAAATGGGTATTAGAGGGCGATGTTACATCACTACTACTGGGAATGGAAGCAAGGAGATAGCAGTGATTGTTTAAAAATCTATTACATATCCACCAGCTGTCACTAACACAACCCTATCCCATGGCACACATGAAGTAATCTGACCCTTTTTATTACAGATTATTTAAATCACATCCTACTCATTGCAAGCTAAAGACATTTGTACAGGTCCCCTGTGTTCTCAATCGTGTTGGATGGAAGCTGTTTTGTTTTTTGGTACATTCTGTAGATGTTCTACCAGCAGGGGTTAAACCAAAGAGAACTGATGGACAGGTCCTGACCCCACTCTGTGTTTATGGGATAAATGTGTCAGAGCCCCAGCTTCACCATGGTCACGCTGAGGGCAACCTTCAGATTCAACACTCAAACCGGGTAGGGCAAAAGGTGAAAAAAATACCCTTAGTTCAGACAAGGCCACAATTTCTAACAGGCAGGGAGGTTTGGGATTCTGGCTTGAGTTTCTGCTGCTTATTTCCCAGGAAGGCAAAGTCACTGTGCCAGTGACAGAGCTCTGTGGTGCATCACACAGTTTATCAAATCAGCTTCCAGCTATCAGCCTGCCCTGGAACCAGGCAGAACAGGCTTCTGGGTGCTGCTCTCAGTGAAGCAGCTCCCACTCTCCCACAGGCACAACCTGGTGCCAATTCACCCTCCTTGGAGCACAAGCTGGAGTGGATAACCACCAAAGGTGCCTTCCCACCTCAAATATTCTACACATAGAGTGGTTTTGCCAATTTACAAAAATGAACCAGCAATGCAGCCAAAATTAAATGTACTACACAGGAGGAAACCCTGCCAGTGACTCTATTAGGACTTGCATTGCTATTTGCTGTGAAGGACACATTCCTGAGAGACAAGGAAGAAACCCAAGGCCATGACTGCTGACACGGCTAAAGCAGCGCCCATCCAGCAGTAATCCCATGTACTCCAACCAGAAAGGCGCAAGAGAAATGCTGCTCAGAACTGTGTGTTACACACAGCTGGCTATCAGAATCAAAACACCTTCATGATGCTCTTCAGAAAGAGGCAAAATATTGAATTATAGACCAAACTGTTTAAATGGAAGTTTCTCTCAGAATATACAAACATACATAGTGGTCTTTTATGAAAAGTCAGGCTCCCTAGATTCCTGATTTAGTTACAGGTGTAATGGTCACTCTGATGGCCAGTCAGATACAGCTTCCTTTCAGGAACCTTTCAGGGTCAGCCTTCAAAGCATTCTTGATTAGAGCTCTCTTAGTTTTCACTCAGCTCTTCATAAATGCCTTCTGTAACAATTCCCACCACCACTGAAAACCAGGAAGCAACTTGCCTGGGTGAAATGCTCAATAAAACAGGAAAGATCCTACATGATAAATACATTAATGAAACTACCTTTAGTGTCACAAGAGCAATAATATTACTCAGATGTTAAATTAGAAATCCATTTCTAGAACACAAAAATTGTTATGTTACCTTCTACTTCTCTCCTAGCTACCCCAGGACTGGGAGGAGCTCCAAGACCTTTTCAGAGAAAGAAGAGAAGCTGTACATAGCATAAGAAAAGCAGTAGATTGAGAAAGAAAAAGCAGAAAGAACACTGCCACAAGACAGCTTTACACAATTTAACTCTGGTCGAGATAGATTACAGTCACCTGTAGGAAATAACTGTTTGTAGCAGCATGGGGACCAGACTGGTGTGAATTACAAACCATCAAGTACAATCATGTTTAGTAACATGTGTTATTTCAATTTTACATTACAGTTGAAAGTGAATCTCATTCCTTCAGAATGTTCACTCTCCACAAACGTTTGGCTACCCAGTGTGATCTGACATGCCAGTCTTGAACCTCTCATGAGCAGAGCACAGACCTGTGCTCAAACACTGGGGAATAAATGAGCACAGCACTGTCACCCTGCAAAATCAAGCCTGATCCCTGTCATTCAGAACACTGAGCAGTCTGTTTCTGCCACAGGACATCTGAATAGGAAATGTGATAAAGCAACACTTCCCACCTCGTATAAGGTATTGTATCCTGAAGAACTGTATTACTGAGTGGCCTCTACACAGCACTGTGCACTTGGGACAGCTGGACCAATTGGTTTAACAGCTCAGATTGAGAGAAGAGATTTTCAATCATGCATAACCATGCTGAACTACTTTATTTCTGCAATGTCATCAAGCATGCACTGGGTTACTAAAACTGTGTGGCAAAAACACGGCAGGACATAGACATAATGAAATACTGAAGGCATCCCCTAGCTGTGACACAGCCTGCTGCTAAATCCCTTAGCTGTGACACAGCCTCCTGCTAAATCCCTTAGCTGTGACACAGCCTCCTGCTTTCTCACCACGTGTGAGATGTGCCCAGGAGCTCCCTGGGGTCTGTGAGCTCAGTGAGTCACAGAGTGGGCAGAGTGAAGGCTGCACATGGGGCTGAAATGGGACTGGCTCCAGAGATGTCAGGTCTCTGCTTTGGCTGAACGTGTGTTTCAAAGTTGCTAAACCCCAGCATGTGTTACCTGCTCTGGCTGAGAGCTAGGCTCTGCCAATTCCCATCACAAGTTCTGACCATGAATAACAGTGAGAGGAGCAGCAGTGAGGCTGCACAGGAGCAGGGCACTGCCTGACAACATCCCTCTGCTCTTGTTCTGTGCAGGAGGAGGACTAAAGCACTAAAGCCAGCTCCTTCCAGCAGGAGCAGGGCACTGCCTGCCAACATCCCTCTGCTCTTGTTCTGTGCAGGAGGAGGACCAAAGGCAGCTCCTTCCAGCAGCAGGGACACACGGGCACACGTTCCTACGTCGGTGCACCAGACAGAGGCAGCAAGATCTCTGCAATGATGATTGGGTGAGGAAACCAACGTTCACTACAAGGGAGAGAAACGGCACAGAAGGTAAATACCTCACATTTCACTTACTCATAGTTCTCTTCAATAGTGGGAAAGCAAAATTATCGTGCTCTGATAATGCTATCACAAATGGCAGCATGGGAATATTTTCATCTTAGGGACAATGAAAAGCAGTTTAAACCAATGGTAGAAGCCTTGGCTGAGCCAATCAGGGAAACTCTGACAACTAGTATTAAAGGAAAAAACTCCACAAATGTTATTTATTAACTTCAATTGACAATTAGCAGCCTTTATAGTTTTTAATGTTCTCCAAAAATTTCATCTGTAATGTATTAAAAAAATACTGGTTAAACAGAAGGCAATATTTTAATTTTTAACTATAAACAACTGGAGCTTGTAGAACCCGCAGTGAATTTTTTTTTGTACTAACATACAAAAGGTCTACACTTTGTAAAGCCATGCAATGAGTGCAGAGCCTTGTTCACTTGAATTACGAGTTACTTCTGATATAAAATATGACCAAACTAAAACACCTAGATGCCCAAATCCTTGTCTCATCTTCAAAGCACACTGAGGCATTAGAAAAAGTGCCATGGCCATTGAAAGGACTGAAGCACTTGGGGGAAAAAAGGTCAAAACATGTGACGAAAAAAAATAACATTTAAAAGGCACAACATTTTAAAGACATGACCAATGTCTCTTTGCATGTGCTGTGGAACTCTAAACCCAAAGTCTGAGCCACTTACACACCACACAGGGATATTTCCACAGAGCTTTCCTCCTAGGGAAGAGAAACAAGTGCCCTTCCCCACTAAAGTCACACATAAGGACATTGATTTTGGTTCCAGCCCTGTGCTAACTTGCTTGGAGCTGAGCTCAGGTACCCATGAAAATTGGCCTTCATGCTTACACATGTACACCATGAGTGGAAAATGGAGAGCAGAAAAAAGTGAAGAGCTTTTGGTCGGAATAATATATGAAAAAATATACTACAGTCTCAAATGATTGCATAAAAAGCAAGTTTTATGCAAGTTACAACTCCATGAGAAGCTATGCTGGGAAAGATGATAAAAGAAGACAACTGACTAGTCTTGGCACAATTGAGACAAACCAGGCAAACAGGATTGTGTCAGTGCACAGAAAACTACACAGGACTGGAGAACAATGAATTAAATCTCACCTATGTTGAATGTGGTCTATCAACTGCTTCCTAAAGCTTCTTAAAGCATTTTACCTCATCTGAAACATTCCACATTGGGCATGAAAACTTCCTTGTCTCACCAGTATCTAAGAGTCAAGTACATTTTTGCCTGACAGCAAAGTTAGTTGATTGTTACAGACTATTTAAAATAGTTTATGTATTTTCTTTAACTTTCCAAGCATTTTGTCAAAAATCCCTCTTTCCTACCAACGGAGGGGCAGTGCCTGGAAGTGCCACTAGCAGTTCTCACCCTCTCTCATGTATTGATCAGCTGATTGAAGTCCAAGCAGGACAGCAAAATGTGGGCCAGAGAAGGACAAAGCCTACTCTGAGAAGCACTTCACAGCAAAGTTAGCTGGATGTACTCACCCAGGACAGAGTAACAACCTTCATGTCTGACTTTAAAATACCAACTTCTGGAGAAGTACTACTTCACCAGAAAGTGAAACATTGTTCACAGGGGGAAGAAAGAAATGAATTAATGAATTATCTGGTCCTGAAACCTTGAGAATTGCCCATTTTTACACCTTTGGAAGTCATCATGGTAACTGTTGTCACAACAGATCCCCACAGCAGTTTTGCTATGCAGTCATATCCAAAAACAATTAAAATCATTACCTCCAAATTCTTTTCTAGCAGGTGCAGGACTCCTACCGCCTGACAGTATTTAAGAAATGAATGCAGCAATAATGAAAAATGTCAGTGTAGTAGGAGGGAAGAAAAAGAATGAGAAAGTTAAAAATCACAAGGGTCAGTTTTTTATTAACTACATAGCCCAAATGCTTCTGAACATCCAGTTTCTCTTAGTGCTCAATTGTTCACATTGTCAGGTGATCCAAATGAACTCCACATTGAAAACTTGGACATGATACAACACATATATACTGATGCCAAAATTAAAGGAACAGCAATGAACCAATGAATGCACAAGTCTATTCCTATTTTAATTTAAAATAGATGCTATAAAAAATGAAAATGTTGAGTAAACATTGCTGTAAGATTTCACATTTTTAAAACTGTGAAAATAAGTTTTTATAAACTTATTCTCTAATAATATTTAAATGGTAAAAATGCTGTTATTTCCCACACTGTTATGGCTTTTAAATGTACCAATCAAACATTTCAATTAAAAAAGCAGTGAGCCCAAAGTGCAATACGCAGTTTGGGTGTGCACTTTCAAGTGCCTCTCACAGACTAGAAAGCAGATAAATATTCCTGAGCAGCTGGGAAGGTCCCCAGTTACCTGAGGGGGGAGGCGGGCGCTGCGGCGGAGCCAGATGGGCAATGGCCAGCAATGGGCACCCAATGGCCAGCAATGGGCACCCAATGGACACCCAATGGTCAGCAATGGGCACCCCATGGTCAGCAATATAAGGTCCCCGTTACCTGAGGGGGGAGGCGGGCGCTGCGGCGGAGCCGGACGGGCAGGAGGCGCCACGGGCCGAGGGGGCGGAGGGCGCTTGGGCTCCAGGCTCTGCGGAGGAGGCTCCTTCTGCTGGGCACCAGCCTGCAATTCAGCTGGAGGATACGGCAGAAAACAATACAAAAATTAGTGTCTTGGACATTATAAATGCAGGAAAGCTCTTCTAATAGTGAGGTTTTCTCACAGAGAGGACAGTCAGGCCCCAGCCTGGGAAATAATGATACAAAAGTTTTTGAGAGAGGGAAGACAAGGAATGAACCAATGATGAAAAGAAGCAGATTTCCTAAATCAAAACTTTTGCCTCATATGTTTGAATAAATTTACGGTTTTCATGAAATCCAGAACAATCTCACCGATTGCAGCGTTCCAAATCTTGATTTTGACTCTTACCTGTGAAATAAGTTCTGTGGAAAAAAATACTACATAGGGAATTCTCAAGGCATTTGAGCAGTTAAAATAAACTCAGTAAGAAGGCATTCCAAGCACCATCACTGTGCACACATGTTCACTTCATCATTTAAAAACAGGCTACATTTACACAGAAGTTTTCATATTGTGCTCCCAATGTACAAATGCGCTGATCACAATTTCTATCTTGGAGCTTGCAGGAGTAGGAATTGCCAGGGGCTGCATTCCCAGAGATGACTGGGGTGAGCCAGGATCCTACAGACCCCCTGCAGCAGAACTGGGCTGTGGCAGCTCTCGAGGCACTGGGGCCATGCAGTACCCACCTTGTGCGCACACAGGGGGCCCAGGAGCCTTTCCTGGGGCCCGGCTGGGCCTCGCCGGCAGCGCGGGTCCCTCGGGCAGCGTCGGGGACTGGCAGGGGCTGGAGCGCGGGGAGGAGCTCGGGGACGTGCCCAGCCCGGAGCTCGACGTCGGCTGCAGGTGCTGGGGAAGGATTTCCTCTACTTCAGCGCTGTAGTCATCGATGTCTCCTGCAGAACACATCCCAGAGGAGAAAAGCACACAAAAGCTGACTCTGGGGACGAGATTCTGTGCAAGAAAAGCCCCCAAGTTGCAAGGAATTAGCTCAGCAACCAAAGTGTGATTCTCGCATCCCAAAGTTACACGTGAAGAATACAAATGTATTCAAACCAGCTGAAAATACTTCAAGTGCATAATATATATTATAGACATATATTAAAGGTAATTATAACAGTGTTGCAACGGTCAAGTTCATTAATCTAAAACAATTAGCTTTACAGGGTATTTCCTTGGTTTGCAATATGGCAAGCTTCACTGCTCTTCACAAGGCCGGGCAGGGAATTTCAAGGTATCTGTTATTTATAACAACTTCTGCTTGCAAAAGGTGGAATGGTGCTTAAAAACAAGGCTCAACAGGGATGTGCTTTTGAGGAGTAAGCTGTCAATTTAGAATATATTTAAATGTAGACAAGAGTGAAGCAGATTGTCAAGATACTGTTGAAAATAATGTGATTTCTCATCTGTTTTAGTTGCATCTGTTTTAATGCATAAACATATTTGTATATGCATTAAATTACCCACATTATTTAGGACTGTCAGCATTTCAAAGTAAGGAATGCTTTATCTCAACAAACCTTCCATGTCATAGTCTGCAGTAACCTCAGCATCTTCACAAAGCAAAGTGGAGCTTGTGGATGAAGGCAGCCCAATATTAATCTTCTCTAGATTCATTTCATCTTCCAAACTTCTGATCCAATCTGGATTTTTCAAGTTGATATTTATAATCCTTCCTTGTAGCTGAATTGCAAAAAAAGTTATGCACAAAACAGAAGTTGTTAAGAGTAGGAATGTTAAAGCTCAGCATTTTAGATTTAAAAAGAAAAAAATAATTCCTGAAAATATCACAAATAACGTTATAGGAATTTCTGTGACTAAACAAAAATAATTCTGATTTTCACTTCATTTTGGTAGGTAACAACATTTATGTAATTTAAACTGTTCATTACAACCATTTAAATTTTTTGGTAGAAAAACTAGCAACTCATCTCCTACAGTTGTTCTCAGTTAATCGGGAAGCTTCTGGGATTTTTTACTCTGACACTATTATTTATAAAGAATAATATAAATATATAAATAATATATTTCTAATATAAATATATAAATAATATATTTCTAATATAAATATATAAATAATATATAAATAAATCTATAAATAAATTATTTATAAAGAAAACCATACTTGCTTATAAACTACATGAATAAAGTCATTTTTAGAGGCTGGCACAGAGCAGGTCCTCATTCTGTAAAGTGACATTCTACCCAGAGTCCCTTTCCTGTCTGACCTGCTAGTGACATCCCAGCAGATCCAAGGATCCATCTGTACACCTCACACATACCAAGGCTTAGCAGCCACAGACTAGTGAAAATTTAAACATCAGAAGTTAAATTTTCACAGAGATTAAATACTGGCCCCACAGAAGTCAATGCAAGCTGAAATTTTGATGTTTTTCAGAGTTTGTAGTATAGAAGTGCTAAATTTTTATAACTGCAGGCTATAAAGATTTTTCACCAGTTAATTCACAAAACTAAACTCTGCTTTTTAAATCATAAAAGACCCCAAACCCCTCATTTGACAAAGATGCCTCTCAGTAGATATTAATTTATTTTTAGGGGAGTATTGTTCGAGAAATGAAGTTTGATAGTTTTTATATGGCTTTTGAAACTCAACATATGGTATGTGGCTATTGAGAGCAAAAAAAAAAATGCAGAAGTCTAGTACAGAACAGAAAAAACTTATAAGAATCAAAGACAAACAGTAAATCCAACCCACTCAAGAAGACCTTAAAAAGCTGGATTTTCTCTTGCTATACAAAGTTTCAGTCATTTTTACATTACCTCAGTACCATTCAAATTCATAACATTCAGAGCAGAGCTTCCTTCCAAAAATGTTACCCACATCTTGTCTTCCACAAACCTGCAAAGTTCATTGGAAACATTAGCCAGCAAAATACCACAACACTTCATAGTACAATTGCTAGCCTAGTGCAAACGCAACATCCTTGTTTTCAGTTCGTTTAAAACCACTAACCTAATTCTAGAATACAACATTTGTATAAAATTCTCAAAAGTAAGAGTATCTGGAAAAATCCGTCTGAAAACTGTGACACACAGAAATGAATTCTAAAGACACTTAAGTTGAAATTCAAATGCTAAAAATTAAACAGATTTGAAATAACTGAAAAGTTATTTTCTACGTAAGGAAATAACTTTATTCAGGATGATCCCATTCAACCCAAACAATTCCATGATTCTATAAGCAGAAATTAAAAGCAAGAAGTTCTTTTAACCTTATAAGTATAACTTCGCCATAGCTTGCGAATTTTTGAAGAAGACCATCAATCAAGTTATCATCAAAATAGTTTTCTTCAGCTGAAGAACTTCTGATGGAGACCATCACAGTACCATCAGGGGGACCTTGCATTGCAATCACCTCCTTATACACTTTTTGTCTCTCTTCTGCTTCAATTTCAAATATGTCAATGTCAATCAGTGCAACCACAGGCCTTGGAAAAACAGACAAGAAAATCCTGTCAGCAGAGTATCTGAGCAACAAAACACACAGCATGAGTATTAAATCTTAGGGAGTAATGTATGAAATGGAACTGGAACCTGTGATCAGATGTTTTCAGCTCTGCTCTCCCATAGTGCAGCAAAGTGCCAGGATTCCATGTGTAAGGGACATTAGTGTCACTGTGAAAACTCGCATTCAGGAGATCCAGGTCTTCAGCTGCAATCAGCAATGAAAACCAAAGAGGAAAAACACAGTGATTGCAAGGATGTGCTATTTGTAAAAAGATAAAACATAGGAAGTAAATCCAAACTGAGTGTCTTACAGAAAACCCCCTGCTCAAAGTTCCTTTTCCACTCCTCAAATGTCAGTAAGTGGGATCTGACTCGTGGCCCTTTCTTCAGCCTCACTGTGTTCACTGAAGGTCTGTTACCAGTGTCCTGTATCCTACCAAGCCAGGAACAGGAGCTCAGCATCACTGGCATTGTGAACACCCCTAAATGGATCCTCTGAGTCACCTAAAGGTTTCAGACAGTTGAAGGAAAGCCTCAAACCTGATCGGTCAAAGGGCCATTTCCTCCTCCTCCAGAGGATGCGATCCGTCCACGCGGGCGTGCGGCACTTCTCACTGGTGTCGTAGTCATCAGAGAACAGGTCATACTTGTATGTGGGGGCAAAATTGATCTTCCCTTCCAGAAATCCCCTAAAAATCTGTACAAACATAAGGGGAAACAGCTGAAACTAACCAGAATTCTCTACTCTGACACTGACAACCTGTATAAACACCTCAAAACAAAATTGAAAAACCTGCTATTTGTTAAAATGGATTCCTCTCCACATTTTGTCTGCTGAAAACATTTGACACTATGACTAAACACATTTGACACTGTGACTAACCAGTGACCCAGACAATCATCACTGAACAGAAGTATGCCAGCAGTTATATCTTGAAGCCCAGGCTTAGGAATGACCTACTGTTCCTCCAATGTCATGACCAACTGGAGGTCACCCAGAACACTGATGCTGCAATACAGCATTTTAATCTGGTGCTTATTTGTTCCTGGGCCAGCAAAAGTGGGGAATTAACATGTACACTTTATGGTTTATATCTATCTGAACACGCCAAGTTTTCCCACAAATTCAC
This sequence comes from Camarhynchus parvulus, assembly GCF_901933205.1. Taxonomy (NCBI): domain Eukaryota; kingdom Metazoa; phylum Chordata; class Aves; order Passeriformes; family Thraupidae; genus Camarhynchus; species Camarhynchus parvulus. Next base: position 115,278,295 of record NC_044571.1, read on the forward strand.
AGCCACACACTGGTTTGAGTTGGAAGGGACCCTAAAGATCGTCCAGTTCCAAGCCCTTGCCATGGGCAAGGACGCCATTCACTAGGACCAGGGTGCTCAGGGTGCCATCCAAAATCTTCCAGGAAAAAGCTGACATAAGTTGTCCCCTCAAATAAATAGGTTTAAAAAAAAAAAAAAAGTCCTTAATACATTCAATCTATTCAAAGTGAGCTTCTCACTCATTAAGTGTTTAAACTGGACACAAGATAAAACCCTTTATCTAACTCAGTCAGCTGCATTCTTGAGTTCAACCTTCTATGGGCATCCTTCTTTCACTTCAGAAATCTGTAAAACAGAAATCTAACTTGGATCTTACAGTCAAATATGCACCAAGTGACAGGCTGACATGCTTTTCTTGCTGGAAATACAATTTGAAATCCAGTCAATTTAGAAGTCCATGTCAGAAGATCAATGTCAGAATGCTAGAAGTTTCACAACTTCTGAGACAATTAATTTGTTTGGCTTCAGTAATTATTTTCTAACCTACTTTTTATGGAGCAAGTCGCTGTGTAAACACCTTTCCTGAGCAGCAGGAACAGATGTGAACCTGCCCCAGCAGGGACACAGCTGGTACCCAGCCAGCAGCTTCCAAATCATGGGATATCACCCCAACAGGGAATGCTACTCCTGCTCCCCAGCCAGGAGTCCTTTCCATGTTCTGGCAGTTTCCAAACCATGGGATATCTGCCCAACAGTGCATGCTATTCCTGCTCCCCAACCAGGAGTTCATGTTCTAGCAGTTTCCAAATCATGGGATATCACCCAAACAGTGCATGCTACTCCTGCTCCCTCCCCAGCCAGGAGTCCTTTGCATGTTCCAGCAGTTTCCATAGATTTCTCCAGCTCTGTAAGGGCTGGAGGTGTCTCTAAAACCTCTACACATCATGTTTTGATCCACTTAACAGACCATCTGACAGACAGACAGTGCTGTCTGCCCATGTGAATGTACACCTTGCTTTCTCTAGCAAACAGCTGTTAAAAAAAACAGCTGAGTGAGTAAAAATATCCAGTGTTTTGCCTCCTGTTCTGGTGCACAAGATCCCAGCACAAATGGAATTGAAATCAGCAAACTCTAGATCAGCAAAAGCGCTGCTTGTGATCCAAGTGCTGGCGAGCAGAGAGAACCAACAATAGAGGATTGTCTCTTTTTTTACCATATCCAGCCTTCCCACACAGAGCTGCAGAGGGAGAACAAGAAACCCTACAAATCTAAAAATTGTAGCTTTCTTCACACTTTGTTATTCTGTGTTTTCTTTGCAAATAGAAAAGCTACTATTTGGACTAGTCCTTTTCCCAACAGTAACAGCATTAGGCCTATTACAATTTAACTAAAGAGTAACATGACCAAACATTATAAATATTCTTTTTAAATAGTTACATCTGACAAATATACTGTCATTAGAGAACTCCATGTTGAGGATATAGATTTACAGGAGCATCATAGCAATTACTAAAACCAGTTAAAAAATGAAGTATTCTCAAGTAGGTGACACACCTGTCCAGAGTTTTTCTGGTTGATCAGCTGGTCTCCTGCTATGAGGGGATCCCAGTTCTGCTGTCGGATCAGCTCCTTCACCTCCTCATTGGGCAAATCTATTCGATAATTGAAGTCCCCACACCAAAAAATGTAGTCATGGGAAAAGAGCATCCTTCCCTGGAAAACAGCAGCACACACTGGAGTTAAAAGCAACCGAGTGACACATTTACGCTTCCAGGTTCAGAAATTCCGTTTTTTGCTGTGAAATATGTATAATTTCTGGGTGATGAAGACAACTGAAATATATCCTAGTATTTATTGGATTCTAAAACTCTTCCTCTTCCTGTTCTAGAAGCCTGCTCAAAGGTGATGGCTGCTGCCTGTGACCGAGGAGAACAAAATACCCCCTGGGACTTTGTGACACAGTCTCCTGACAAACTGCAAATCCAGAGCTTTGTCATTCAGATTTAATTGAAGACTTTTCAGTTACATCTGATTTCCATCACTAGAGAGAGACATAAGGGCTTTATTAGTTTAAACAAAGCCCAGACTTTAGAGTAAGAACCTTTCCTTCCCCCTTTGTTTTGATTTTTCTACTGTCCATAAGTAAAACCAAGCAGATACACTGGCAGATTGAAACAACAGCATTTAGGAAACTGTTGGATACAGCACTTGCTAGGAAAACTGAAACATGACAGTGGGGACAAATTTAGAAAATAAACAAGCCCTGTAAAATAAGATGTAAGACTCCTGCACAGTGCCACAGAAATTTACAAATGACAGTTTGATGGCAAAATTTAAAACAGCTTTAAGTCTCAAGGAAGCATTTTGTTGCACTGATAACAGTTTCAACTTGGTGATTTGGTAATGAGAACATGGCATGGAATCATTCCTGCGTACTGAGAACAAGGGCTGTTTCACAGGGATTTTTTCCTCATAGGCACATGTCTCCTGTGCCCACCAAAGTTCTACTGCATGTCAGGGATCTATAAGGTCTCTTTCCTATGCCAAGGCCTTGATTCCAAATGCAAGCGAACTCATCACGGCAAGGTCTGTTCTTTCTGCAGTGTTCTATTTTAATAAACATTGTGGGAACTCAGTTATCTCTGAGATGTCTAACCCAAGAAAATCTGATTTCCACAGGAAACTGGGGAAGGGGAAAAATGCAAATGGAGCTTTGGGATGACACTGCTGGGGCTCCAAGGGTTTCACTTTCATTTGTGTGGAACTTGAACCCAGTGCTTACCATTGGAAATCCAAGCTTGCGAGAAATCTCTACAAAGTCCTCATTTCTCTCCTTGACTTGGGACTGGCCTGCAGCAAAGTGACTGCACACAAAGCAGAGGCTGGAGGTGTGGAACAGCATCCGAATGGCCACGGCCCCCTTGTTCCCCGTGGCTCCTCCCATGCCAGTCTTGACCGTATCCACAGCAACATCCCTGAAACAGTGAAACAGCTGTTAAACCTTCCAGGAGCTGGCACAGCTGGCTCTGAGTGTGACACTGGGCTGGAGGGACACATTGTTCTCCCAGCCACAGGGCTGGTTTTAAAAAGTTCCAACAGTCACTGAGCATTGACAAGATACAACCTCAGCTTTTCAAGCTCTCTGGGCAACCAGTGCTCTCGGGGCATTTAAAAACTAAGAAAATAACCTAAAGAACTACTTCAGCAGAAGGTGGAACAGCCCTCTCAGAGCCCCACACGGCTCTGAGGATGTCTGGGTGTTATCTCCCAACACGAGGCCAGCTGCAGGTGACCCAGGCTGACTGACCTGATAAAGGGAGCATGCTGAGGCCTGATGAACACGAAGAGGCAGACGCCCACCAGCTGCTCTGAGGCCAGCAGCACATACTTGTAATCCCTGGAGATGGTCTTCTGCAGCTCAGCAGCCCAGAGCTTCTGGTTCGTGGTGCTGGCAGGGAGATTAAAAACACCAGGTTGGGAATAACCCAAAGTGAGCAGTTTCTAGCTGGTGACTGAGCTGACTGAGCTACACCCAAGGACCTGAAGTAAACCTCGAGGCAGTGAACCAAAGCCAAGCTGGGAATGATGCTCCAATGGCTCCCAGCAGAGACACAGGCTCTAGACTGTCATGGCATCATTGTTCCAAATTCAGCCTCTACAAATGCTGCATCACTGTTCCCAACACCACAGACAACTTCAGGAGCCATGGCTAGCTTTGCTGTATTTACAAGCCCAGACTAGAGGAGGAAAACCTAATTGTTTTAGAGAGTTACTTCCTAGCCTAGAGCTCAGTCAATACTGGAAAACAGGTGGCACAGTCTTAGATCAAGAACATCCTTAGAGACCTAACAGACTACAGTTTCCAGAGCCAGCACCAAACGGGAATGAAAAATATCAGGCCTGGAAACAGCATTAACTACACAAAGGGTGAAATGAGGGGATGACAAGCTGACACCTGGTACCCAGCAGACAAAACTCTGCACAAAGGCTACAGTATCATAGGCTTTATGAGCTCTTCCCAATGAGTCCAACCTTCCCTAACACCAGGAAACATGCAAAGCAGGAAGAGAAAACAATGGACACAGGGAATATGGTCCTAGGACTACACACACGTTTGTGTCTGGTATCAGCCACCACTGGCAAAAATGTATTTCCATAACCCAGTCTGGTAGGAGTGAAAAATCCCAACTCCACAGTGATCTATCCATGCCATACGTGGAATGGCAGTGCAAACTAACAGTATGGAAGGAAGCCTTCCTTTGTACAGATCACAGCCTGATACATAACAGCACACCAACAACACATGCTTTGGGAAGGATGTTCACAGGATTTGCTGTTCCCAGCAATACCAGACACAGGAACTGAAGAACACGGCAAGCACCGGAGAAACCAAAATTTTAAATAACATATGACTTGAAAAAGTCAGCCAAACAAGTGCTGTGTGGATTGGATCACCCACCTGGCGTTCACAATGTTTCCTGCATTTAACTCCACCATTTCTTCAAATCCAATGGCAAATATGTCCACAGGTTTGTTTTTGCGATCTTGAGGTAAATAGGGAAAAAGTTATTTCTTGTTTCTAATTAACTTAACAATCAAGACCTCATACATATATATATATATTTATATTCATTTTCAGGAAAAATAATCCTTCCTTGGAAAGAAATTCCTCCCTGTGAGGGTGGGCAGGGGCTGGCAGTGTCCAAGACCAGGCTGGACAGGGCTTGGAGCAGCCTGGGACAGTGGAAGGTGTCCCTGCCATGGCAGGGGTGGCACTGGACAAACTTTAAGGCCCCTTCCAACACAAACCAGTGTGGGATTCTGTAAAATTCCAGTTGTCTCAAAGAAGCTTTTAAATAAATCCAGACTTTCTCTGGCAGGGGGTGGAGCTGGATCGTTAGGGTCCCTTCCTACACAGTTCCACACTGCCGTGATACCTGTTTCAATGCTTGTGATCTACTTAGAAAAAACAGAGCTCTCAAGAAACAGTAATGGCAGAACACAGATCCTACCTTGGAATTCATGGATCCCAGCTAGCTTGGGTGCATCCAGCAGCCAGTCAGTGAGGGTTTGATTTCTGAAGGCAATGCTGCGAAACTGCTTCCCCCCATTGACGTTCCACGTGCCAACGCACACTCGGATCTTTTTGGGTTTGGCATACTTATAGAAGTTCTCACACATGCTCTTCAGCACTTTCACAGATGCTGCAAAAACATTGGAAAAGGCATTACTGTTATAGCGAATGTTCCAGAAAGCCTGGCAGCGAGATCTTCCCAATGCTAAACTGCACAATGCTAAACTGCAAAAGCACAAGGAATGCAGCTTTCCCAGGGGAAAGTACCCTGAGACACACACTACTGACTGAAAAACAGCAGCAATTGGTTCAGAATTACATAGAGACAAATGATACATGAAGGAAACAATCCCCGTGTTTTATAAATATCTGCTGTTCTTTCATCTCATCCATGACTTTCTAGGGAAAGCATCATTTTTGTACAGATCTGCCTCATTTTCACAGATTAAATTCATGAAATCCAATCTCTGTTACAAAACCAACATGCAGGTATATTAATTTCCAGAAGTGTAGAAGTTGCTGATACACTACAAGTACTAAAATAGAGAAGGTACATTATTTCATCATATCAGAGTATGTCTATTTAAGCCACAAATCTGAATTATTTTTACATCAGTTGAATTCCTAAAGAGCTGCTTTAGTGAGGGCAGTCAGCTAGGATTCAAACTAATTTAACTCATTTCTCTGTCCCATCAGTCTTTGCCTGTGCCTTGTTTTTATCTGCCAAATGAAGAGAGAGGAATGACCCATATGTAAAGGACATTGTGAGAAACACCAAGAAAAAAGCTGATTCAATGCTCAGGTACTGTACCTTAGTTATAATAATTTACCTATTTTGAATGTTCCAATGTTATCAGACTCCAAAAGAACATTTAAACAATATTAGATGGAATTTTTCCCTTCACTTGTTGCTGTCTTGAAAAACAGTTACAGGGAACAGTATTTCCATTTAAATTCCCCAAATAAGATGATCAGTGAGCTGCTGCTGTCTTTTCAGTTACTCTTAGCTACCTGGTCAAAACAAAAATTGGGTGTTCTCTATCCCTATTGGGTTTGAAAAAAACTGAGAGCAAGAGAAGGAAATATATTGTGTTTGCTGGCTGCAAATGCTCTCCCTGCTGAACAAATCACGCACCCATAACTGGGCCAACCACAGAGAAAAGCCAAGGAACTGGTTGGTGTCTGCCTGGGCTGCTCCAAGCTGATCATGCTTTCTTCATCAAAATCCAGGGAAATGAAGTCTAGAAACCAGCAAGGAGCCAAGAGGATAACAGAGCCCTCCAGGCAAGAGGGTCTGAGACCCCAAATACGGGCTCTCCTTCTGACCCACGCTCCAGGTGACTCCAGCCAGGGAGTCCAGCACGTGCCCAAAAGGCCACAGAGGGTGGTGCTGGATTTCCTGGCAGCTACCTCAGCCCCTGGCCACTGAAGGGAAACAATCCCAGGAATGCTGCAGCCACAGCACATCCAAAAACCCAAATCATCCCAAGGGCTGGCTGGAACCACACCTGGAACCCCAGGAACCCAACCCAGCTGTGCAGCCCTGCAGAGAGGAGCCTCTGCAGCACTCTGAGCCAGTTTAACAGCACAGTCTGCACGTTTCTCCTCTGGGCTTCCATCTTTTTATTTTGAAAATTTACTGGGTCTCAGCTTCATTTTAGTTACTCCAAATCATTCAGTTGCTACTGAGCAGCTTTTAAGAAAAGCTGCAAAATTTCACTATTGCCTATTTAACTCCTGATGTTGTTATGAGACTCTAATGTGAAAAGCCTTACCAGGTTAGACTCTAACTTTAAAAGTGAACTGACAACAAGCTTATTGCAAACAAAAAAATCATATCTTCAAACTAGCAACCTCCCTAAACTGTAGAATGACTCTTTTTATAAATTTGAATAATTAAAAATAAAAATCTCTACTGCTTTCCAAAATACTGAGTGAACCACATGCTCTTCTGAGCACCTGAGACTATGATTTTCCTACATACTTCTAGTTATTTGTCTTTCCAGCAAAATTGTGCCTCACTCTACAACACTGGAAATCCAATCAGTGACATTTTCTGTTAGTTGCGGAAAAAAAATACTTTGACTACTGCTCTTACTAGGCAAGCGGAAATTTGGAAATCGGCTTTACAAAGGGAGCGTTAATTTAAAATTCTGTTTGGAATATTCTGTGCAACTGAATGGAACTGTTGGAACTTGATGGAACTGTTTTACTGAAACATCCAAATTCCTGTAGGAATATTTCAATACCTGCAATTCGTATCCAGCTGAAACCCTGAAATGCTAAAAAATAGTTGATTTATAACTCTTACAAAAATAAGCATTCTAATAAATAATAAAAATTAGATGTAAATAATAATACCAACAGTAATTGATAAATATATAGAAATAGTTGGCTCTTCTTCCAGAGTTGTAAGATAGAAGGTAATACCATCAGTGAGTGTGAGCAGTCATTCCAATAAGCATTGGTTACACTGACAAAATGCCAGTGAATCACTTAACATCAAACAGACATTACTTGTGACTCAGATTGCACTCTTTAGATACTCACTGAGAGTTAAGCAGGTAGAGTAAAACACATAAAGGGAAAGCAAAACTGGCAAATGAAAAGGCCATTTAAATTTGCTCAACGCACAGTAAATTCTGAATAGATTTTAGAGCACTAGGAATATTTTATTTTAAATAATGGTTTCTGGGAACAAGAACATGAAGTGCTGCACAGCTGACAAGTTTCCGGCATGAACACAAGCATGTGGAACCTTCTAGCAGCAAATAAGATGAAATTACAAATTGCACTGAAGAATTTCACCTCTTATCCTAAAAAAAGCAAAACCACAGAAGCCTCCAAATCAGATAAAAAGGAAAATCCTTTGCAGCTGGAGCATGTGCAACAAATAAACCCCTGCAAATTGGCTGCCTCATTTCCTAACTCACACCCAAGCTCAAATGCAACATTTTTCACCTCTTTTATTCTCATTTTTATTGGATTAAAGGATGTTAGGGCACAGGAATGCCAGAACAAAACACCACCAGGAAAATGTGAGCCCAAAGCCAAATATAACACCAACAGACACAAGAGAAGCCAGAGGACAGCAGCAGCTGCTCAGGGATTTACAGTTTATTTTACTGTGCTATACTGTACCTGATTGCAATGATTGCTCTGAAACTACGGATGCAGTAAGAGGGAAACAAGAAAAGATTAGTCAAATAAGTTATTGCTTTTTAGGATTTTCCAGCAATGTGTGAGAAAACATGCTGTTAATACACCATTTATTACACATAACCACTGGCATCAGTTAAAGCATATGTTTTGTGCTGCAAAATCTACCCTGTTTCACAACAGGATTACAAGTCCCCTTTTCCTCCTTCATTAACAATGGATTCACACATGCTGGGGTACCCCACTGGTTAATTTGCCATCTAGCACAGAATGCAGGGAGATTTCAGGGAAGAGGCATTAGTGCTCGTCAGCTGGCAGGAGCTGCAAACACAGAAAGGACAGCTTGCATTCCCAGAAAAACTGAGAGGAAATGACAACAAATTTTAACTAATACTGAGGTGAGGCCGATTTACCAGGTTTCAGATATAAGAAAAAATCCACAATAACATGAAACCTTGTGCTAAACAAATGGGACAAAACCACTGCCTTGGCCTCCGCATGGGATGAAGATGTGGACCCTCAACATGCGACTACAACTGGGCAACTATTTCCCTCCTGAGTCAGAGATTTGCACTGGAGCTCTGACATATTTTTCCTCATTCTAGGTTAAGATGTGTCCAGGAGAAGGAAAAAAAAATCAAAGGGAAAATTTAAGAATGTTTCCCTAAAAATTGCAGTAACCCAGAATATTATTACCTGGGATCTTGGAAAGGAGACTCAAATTGCAGTTCCTTCTTTGCCCAGATATGAGCTCCTGTAGTTCTGATGTCCCAGGAGAGGACTGAACACAGCCCTGTGACTGACCCACTGTTTTCTTGCCCCCAAACTTGCAGAAGATGGGTCTGGCTGCAGTTCTGGGGCCACAGAGGCTACACCTCTCTGGGGATGCAGGATGCTGCTGAGCACCCTGTGCTCATGAGGGGAACCCCCCTCCTGGTACAAAACCCCCAACCCTCACATGGCTGCCCTGCACAAGCAGAGCTCCTCATCAAATTCTCTCTGGTTTTGATGTAGAACTTCACCCAAAAACCATAAACGGGTAAAGCAATTTCTGCAGCACGTTAGTTTGGCACTATTAGTAAAGCAGAAGTAACTCCCATTTTTTAATAAGCCAAGAGAACATAAAATAGCATTTATACTTTCCAACAGTGCTTTGAAAACAAACTCGATACAGCTTTCTTACAGCAAATAGTTATGAGAGATGAAAATCCTGAAAGACACATACCGCGTAAACTGCTGGTGGTTAAGAGAGCCCGTGCTTTATCTGCTAAATCACTATTTAGGGTATTTCCCAATAACAAAACATCAATGGCCTCCTGCTTGGAGCTATCAAAAAAGTTATTTTGGATGGTTCTGGTCACAGAACGAGCACCATCCTTCAGCTTCCCAGCCTGTTGGGGAGGAACACGTATAGAATATTTTATGTCGGACACTGCTCACAACACATCGGCAATATTCAGCAGATACACGTAAACTCTGTTAATGATTGCAAGGGCTAAGGCAATTTTCTTCTTTAAGTGTTAAATCAAGTTGTCTGAGCTTGCTGTGCTACATGTGATTCCCCCCACCCCCAGATGCTAAAAAACACAGTAATACCAACAAGGCTTATCTAACAAGCAGATTTAAATTACACGAAATAAAACAAAATACTGCCGGGAGGGGAATTTTTTTTCCCTAAACCCTAGCTCTTTAAATATTATTTTGATATAGTGCCATGTTTAGACCATGACAGGGATTTTGGGCTTTTCCCCAAATAGTGAGAGAGATGAGCAAGCACTCGAATCCAAATGCCATGACACATGAATGTATTATGTTTATGCACTTAGGAGTTCAGAATTCACATTCTGGAATATCCATGTTAAAAACAGAGAGAGCTTCAACTTGAGAGCGCCCTTAACTTGTTGTGATGACATGCAAGTGTCATGCAGCATCCCAGAAGGAGCACAGGCACTGATCCATGGCTACAGGCACAGCCAGACAGCCTCTGCTCACTGTGGCCTGACTGAGCTGCAGCCCCGAGGAGCAGCGTCCAGCACCTGGGCTGGACAAGGGTCTGCAGGGAAATGTGCTGCTGAGGCAGAGCTACCTGGGCTCACACACACCTACAGGATAATGCAACTAACACATAATGCAGTCTGGTACTGCATTCCAAACCTGGCAGTGCTGGCTGGGGCACACACAAACACCTGGTGCTGCAGGGGCTCTGCCTGTGAGCGCACACTGCTGCAGGTACAAAATACAGACTGTGCTCCATCAGGGATGCTGCAAGGCATTGTGCTATTATAGAAAAGTACTCCCGAGTTCACGGCTTGCATTGTCCACGAAAGCCTCTTAAATGCACGTGGAAGGAAGGCAAAAGCTTAACAAAACTACCCTGGGATTTAGTTCTGAATTGTGCTGGGCAGCAAGACAGGAGCTGCTCTTTGGCAGGGCCAAGTGGCTTTGGCAGACAATGGGGATGGGCTCTGGGGAGCACTCTGCTGCAATACAATTTTGGTAGGATGCACTCCCTCCCTGGCAGACAAGGTACAACTGGTGATCCAAAAATCCACACTCACCATTCACATACCAGGCAATTAATTGAAAGGAACCCCGAGAAAGCAAAAGAAAGAGCAGGTAAGGAGTTAGATGGAACAAGTATTAGAATGCTTTAAAAAGAACTGGCTTGCAGTATAAAAAGGTATATTACACACTTAAGGTTAAAATAATTTTCTCTTATGTGAAATTTCTATATTTTTACTTCTAAGCATTCTTGGGCTTTGAAGTATCAACCTGACAAGTAGGAAATGGAACAATTTCAGGCATCAAACTTTTCATTTGAGAAATGAGAATGCAACTTAAAAACTACATTTTAAAATATATACTCAGAGCACTCAAAACATACTGAGTCAGGTTTAATTGAAACAAGAGCAAGTATTGTATGGCTTCACAAGCATTGAAGATCCTCTTTGAATAGACTGGACTCATGTCAGAGATGCTTGATTTGATTTATGAGATGTGGTACTAATTAAGAGTTGTCCCAGGGCAGAGATCCAGAAGTATTCCAAAGACAGCAGAGTAAATGTACTGTGGTGGTTTAACAAACTGAAACCACGACATCTACTCTGTGTTTTAAACATTAAAAATGCAAATGTATACATTAAATGCATTTTTAAAAGTAAATATACATATATATATAGCCAAATGAACTAGATTAAATAGATACGTATTAATTTAGGAAAAGGAATGAAGAAGGTTGAATGGCAAAGCCAAGACAAGGGGAGACACTCCATGAAACACTTACTGTAGTTTTCCTGGCAGTCTAGGTGACATTTATGTAAGAAAATAAAACTAAACATCTTGAGCCAGATTCCACTCTACAGTAAAATACAAGCAATTCCCAAATGAAGAAGTCTTGTGTGCACCAGTCAAGGGGCAGAATGAGCAACAAATTGATTTGATTATTTTGCTTTTATGCATTTTGCTGTGACACCTTCTACATGAGCAGAGAAGGGCCCTGGCAGAGTGTGAATGAACAAATGATGGAAAACCCAAAACAGCTGGCTGTGGGTACATGGGCTGTGACATGGAATGAAAGCGGCACATCCTTCAGCAGAAAGAAGAGTGGGAAAAGACATTCCTGAAGGAACTAAAGGCAAAAACTGCTACAGGTCAACATTTGTCTCGACAGGCATCACCTGGCAAGGGACAGAGTAGGGAAACAAAAAAGCAACATTGGGAGAAATAAACCAAAAGGCAGCATTAGAAAATAGGAACAACTTGAGCATCAACCCAGACAAAACAAGCTGAAGAGAAACATGACACTGTCATGGAGCATGGAACTGTTCTCACAGCCTTAAAAAGCAGGGTGGAAACAAAACTTGGGGTTTTTTCAGTAACTGCAAAACTAAGAAGAAAAAGCTGGACAAACATGCAAACAAAACCCACCAGGCTACAACTGGATTAGTATTAACACTATTCAACATTAAAAACACAAACAATACCCCATCAAACACATTTGAAAAGGAGATATAGTGAATGGAAATGAAATAATAGCAGGAGAGGGACAGAGAGAAAAGTAAAAATATTCGAAGAAACTGAAGCTGATTTGAAGATACATTTTCCTGAGCTATGTTCTAAAGAAAGGGAAGATTTCAGAGCTATCCAACAGAATAGTGCTATGTGGGAGGCAGGAGCATGGCTAGGAAGGGATGTACAGGAACATGGCCTGGTTATCAACAGAACCAACCATTCCAGTTAATTTTTCTGGTTGGTTGGGTTTTGTTTGGGATTGTTTTAGGATTACAAAGAGCATGTTTTTTAAAGAGAAAATCTCATCATTGCTAAATTAGTGGCAGAATTTATTCAAACCCACAGTGAACACTGCTGAAGCATTTGAGAAGATGTACTTTACCTTGGCTTTTCCTTCAAGGGCTCCAGTTCCAGCATAGATTTTACTGACAGAATCCCCATTGACAGACCACATGGATCGGAAAACCTCCTGAAAGCGAGTCACTAACTGAGGCTTCTCAGCCAGTCCCAACACCTCCAGCTGCTTGGTTAGCATCTGGGACAGGGGAAGGCAGCATTAGCAAAAACCAAAAACTAACAAACAAAAAATAACCCCACTTCAAATACATTTCTAAAAAGGCACATTGTATTTTTCAGCATAGATGCATAAAACCCCACAAATCCTGGGTTTATTTGTCTCATTCTGAGCAAACTGTCAGCATAACACGCTTGAAAGGCTGCATCAGACATGTAATTCAGCACCAACACTGCTTTTTCCCTTGAAGATCGGTAGTAATGCAGGGAAAAAATTACGTAGCTGATTTGTAAATGTTTTCATCTCGAAGTTCACCAAACTAAACACAAAAGCTATTTTCAAGAGCTTTTAAAAATCTTTAAAACCTTAGGGTGTCTGACAGCAAGAAGGGGGAGCCTCAAATAACAGACACAGAATGGCAAAAGGCAAAATTCTGAAGGTTGGGCAGGAACCAACAAAAGATACAAAAGAAAACTTGCAAAACAAAATTAAGAAGAAATATACAAGAAGTTTTAGGAATTGGGTGCTTGCTCTGATAATTTTAGGGGGGCATCTAGAGTTCAGTACCTCTTATTTGAAGTATCCACTGTCTTAAATAAAGTAATAATTCATATATCCCATTTAATAGAATTTTAAATTTAAGTAAGCAGTTCCTCAGGATTAACCATTTCCCTTCTTATTAATTTGTTGTATACTTTTAGCTCTCATACTTTAGCTGAAATCATAATTTAATTCTCATTGCTGAAAAATCTGGCACACCTGCTTTAAAAAAAAAAGTTGTATTTATGCAGTTCTGAAAAGGATATGACAGGAAAACAGAGCTAGATAGCCACGTTTGACGTGTAAGTACTCTACACAGCAAGAGTGTAAAAAGAGTCTTATGCCACAGCAAACCTGTGTCAATGCAGCAGCCAAGCACTACATAGTCCAGAATCAGATAGGTCTGTTCCAAACCAACACCCTGTAAGCTGTCACAGAAATTCCTCAAGAGGGGAATTTTAACTCACTAAAACTCAGAAAACAGAAGGACAATGATCTCCCTAGGCGTGACCTTGCAGCATCCATATATTTCCATTTTCCAACATGCTGAAGGTCTTGTCTCTGGCAGTCAGACCAAGGAACAACTCACACTGCAGAAATACAGCTGTGAAAAGCTCATTTCCCCATCCTAGGGCAGCTGATCCCACTTTTCCAGCCCCAGAGCCCCAGCTGGGTGTGGGTTCCTACCTCCAAGCCAAAGAAGGCCTGCACACTGTTGGTCCTGTCCAGGCAGTCCAGGCAGTTGGTCCTGACAGTGCCGCTCTGGGACCTGTGCCAAGGACAACGGGACAGGGAAAACAGCTGAAATAACTCACTGAGCACACATCTCTCAAGAGAGGCAGAGCAGTAAATCAGGGCATTGTCAAGGCCCCACAAGGCATTCATAAACGTGCCAGCAACACAGGGTGAGCTTCCAGTGCTCACTGAGCACAGCTCAGGCTTTTCCTGCAAATCACTTCAGTCCTTCTGCTTTGCCCTCTCCCAGTCCTCCTTGCTTGCTTGGATAAGTGCCATGCAAGATTAAGGTTTCTTTTCAAGCAGTTCAACTAACACACTTCCAAAAAACGTCAGAGAGAAATAACTCGTAGTTACAACAAAAACAAAACAAAAAAAACCCACAAAAAAAAACCCTACTGAGTCAGTTCTTGCATTTTATTTAACTAAAAGTAAAAAGTTGTACACACAAACCTTTTCACTTCCTTTCCATCAAAATAAAAAAATCCACACTCTAAGAATTTCTGGACTTGAGGTTTAAGCACGCTGTGTAGTTTCTCTGCCTTTCCACCTTTAACCATCTGATGATAGTCGAAGTTCACCATTTTGATATCAGCTGAATGTTCAGATGCTTTCAAATGGCTCTGGCATTGGAAACAGGAAAAAAAAAGTATAAATATACCCGTACCTGAACATACAGAAGTAGGAGTGAAACAAGAGATTACCAGTATTTTAAAAGTGGTTTTATTACCTTTCTTTTAGGTAAAATGAAACCACTTTGATCGCCATTGGAATGAATCACTCAGAGCTGATTAATATTTCACACGTGTATTTTTGTTTTCCTTGTCACAAAGTCAGGTTTTTCCCTTGCTCCCCCAGGGGCTAGGTAAGAGCTTCATTGCAAACAAGCAAAGTCCAAGGATATGCACAGGGAAAGAACTGTCATACTCACCTGGAAGGCTTTGCTGAGCATGTGCTCCCCTTCTTTTGCCCCAAGTAAATTTACAATAATTTGCTTGCCATATAAATTTTTAAGAGTTTGGAAATGCCTGTTAATAGAAGAAGAATTCCACAGTCATTTTCTGACACACAAAAAATTAACAGCAACACCTGCAACGCTGAGAAGTTGCAAAGTATCAAACATAAATTTTACTCACACTTTCCAACAAAGCATTGAAAGCATAAGCAATCCCCAGGGAGTTCCCAGGTTTGCTGAATTCCACATTTGTGCAGACAAAGCCTCCCATTTGGAATAACGTATCCCATCTCTGTGATCCAGCAGAACTTACCAGAGGTCTTTAGTGCAAAAACTTGAGATGTTTTTTACCTGTCAAAAGCTGGTGCATTCGCCTCAAAGCCCCTTGACATCCTGACACGATGGGATCCCACCTACAACACCAAGAGTACATGAAATTGTCTTGTTGGCAGTAAAACGCTGCTATGTCTACAGAACCCCGAGTCCCTGAAGGGACAAACATTTTTTAACCTTTCCTGTGAAAAATGTGTCACAGCAGTAGGAGCTGAATCAGTCCCTCTTTCAAGAAAATTGGGACGAAATTCTATGACAGTAACTCTTGATCCTTATTGACTTCTTGAGAAGACTTCTCCTCAAGAACAATTCAGAAGAAAACAGCCTCTTTGGATGCCCTTGGATAACACATTTAAAAGAGGAAAAAGAGCTTCAAAGAAGAGACATGGAAAAAAGAATGGACAAAAGCAACTTTTGGACTTGAGAGAAGCAGGCTTGGTGAGACACAATAGCACCAACCTGCTCCAAAGGATCACCTCATCCTCACAGGTAGCTGTGAAGCAAAGCACAAAGGCAAGCAGATGATGTCTAAAAGGACATGAATAAGAATTATCTGTATCATTCAACCTATCTCCTGCTTACCTGCAGTCCTGGCTGTTCCCAAAATAATGGAACAGATCCTCGAATCTGTATGAAAGATGACACAGAGTCATCCAAATATATCACCTGGTAAGGAAAGTAAAGCATACTATTAATAATTATCACAGTGTAAGATTTTAGAATTAAACATGGAGCAAATAAAATATATTTATGTATTACATATTCCACACTACAAACTAAAATATTGTTTCCAAGACTCTGAGCAATTCCCACAAAAAAGTTCCCTCACTCTCATGCTCCCCTGCAGAATCACAATTCACAACGTCTAAGGAAACACAGCTTTTATCATTTGGGCTTGAGTAAGTTCTGCATTAGGAGTAAGAGGTCTGAAACAACTTGATGAGACCTTCCTGCAGGAACAGTTAAAATGAACACCAATGCATAGAGAATCACTGTGCAGCCCACTCAGAACCCTTGCGCAGATTTTCTGCATCAGAAACCAACAGATCACGGTCCATGAAGTACCCAGGAAAGGAAAACTGCAGTGGAATAACACAGCACAGCCATTCAGCAACGCTGGCACACCAGGAAATTCAGGCAGAGAAAGTAACAAGAGTGTTCTGATCCAACTCCTGACACTGGAGGTGCACAGGCAGAGCCCTTCCTGCATGAAATCCTCCTTCAGTCACTGGGTTCTGGAAGGAGTCTGAGGCAGCCAAAAAAACCCAGGAGCACGAACACAGGAACAACCCCTGCAGGAACAGCCCCTCGGGAACAGGCTACCAAGGAAAGCCAGCAAAGGAGGACTCAGCAGGGTCTCACATCTCTGTGTGATGAAGGCAGAGCCATGACAATCCAAGGCAGCAGAATGACAGTGGCTCTACAAGCTGCATTCCAGAGGAGCTGTGCTAAGGGGAACACTGTCATCTTTCCTGAGCCACAGGGTACCAGTGTTTTGGTATTTGCCCAAAATCCCTTCTGCCCGTTTCTCTTACTTCGGATTAGCTCCGGCCAGAAGTGGCACACGCAGCTCCAGGGGCTCAGGGGAAGCACAGCCACCCACAGGAGTTCAGCACCTTCTTAAGCTGCTGCAACTCAGACCCAGGCATGCCCTGAGCATAAGCCACACTAAAAACCAAGATCATCAAATTGCATAACCTACTTAGCTTCCTCATTTAGCATCAAAGAAACTGTTCCAGTATATGCTGGTGCCAGACTTGACTGGGGATTTGTTGATTTGGAGCAAAAATCTCATCATTGACACGACTTGGGGCTTACACTGCCTTGTGAGCCCAGCTGTTGGGCACTGGAGCACGACATACCTGCTCTGTTTCCACGAAATTGGCCACGTGCCCGTCATCGTTGGTGCCACGGACATTGAAGCGGGTGCCAGCCCGCTCGCAGCTCAGCCGGGAGATCAGACAGGCCTTGGCCTGCTTGTGAGCTGCGTAGATGGTCCTGATCTCCACCCCTCCACACATGAGCCGCAGCAGCCACTCCTCACAGCTCACCCCGTAGTGCTGCAGGTGCAAGTGCAGGGACTGGTTCCTGCAGGGACAAAACAGCACCACACAGCCAGAGGCAATTACAGCTCAGCAAAGACTCCCAAGCCAGCTACTGACTCCTTGCATTGCACACCCACTAACACAAATGGGACCAGGAAAACAGCCATGCTACAGTTCTGTGATATAACTCTCATCTACATCTTCCTGAAATTGCAAATAGCACAGTAAGAAGATGGGGTGAAGCTATCAATTCCCATGGCTTTAAAATAATAACCCTTATAGCCCTTGCTTGTCACCCACCAAAAAAAAAAACAAAAAACCAACACTCCAAGTTGTTTATACTTCTCTGCTCAGCCTTGTTTTGAGAAGCCAGAGATTACAGACTCTAGGAAAGCATGACAGGATTGCAATGACAGGGTTACTTGTTTTGTAGTGCGTAAAGCCCCATTCAATCTCACACCATCACAAAATAAAGCTAGAATAGAAGATACATTGAATACTCTCATTATATGCCACCTAACCCTAACCTGGTCACCAGAGAGGCTTCCAGGAACACATTCCCAGCCAGCTGGCTTTTACATAGCTTTAAACACCAATTTCAGGGCTGAGTGCTGGTACTTTATATACTGCATATATGATTCTCTAACAACAGTTACTGCTCACATGAAAGGAAGATCCACAGTTTGAATGTACCCGTGCACTTAGCAGCACTAATCAACGCTGTATTAAGTAACTAAGACTAAAGTTCGGGTTTTGTGAATTTTTTTGTTTGCCCTCCTCTAGTGGGGCTTGGCTTTTGATCTTCTTTGAAAACATTCCCTTGTATAAAAAGGGAGCAAAGTTTTCTGCACAGCAAAGAAAAGCCAACTTCAGGAAGGTGTCTGGTTGTGTCTCTGCCCAGAAAACTCTACTGGAATTGCAAACAGCATGTTCATTCTAACAGTGGAAGCTCTTTCATTTTAGCCTTTTCATCTAAACCTAAGCATACAGGTGCATTACAATAGGATACTGAAAGGAAACAATATTCCTGCCCTGAGCACTCTGAGCCCAGATGTTGGGCACAGGAAAACCCCCAGGAAGCTCACTGAAGTGCATGTGCAGAATAGTTCCTGTTCCTGACTTTCAGTGCATATGCAGAACAGTTCCTGTTCCTGACGTTCAGTGCATGTGCGGAATAGTTCCTGTTCCTGACTTTCAGTGCATGTGCGGAACAGTTCCTGTTCCTGACTTTCAGTGCATATGCAGCACACTTCCTGTTCCTGACTTTCAGTGCATGCGCGGAATAGTTCCTGTTCCTGACTTTCAGTGCATGTGCGGAATAGTTCCTGTTCCTGACATTCAGTGCATGCGCGGAATAGTTCCTGTTCCTGACATTCAGTGCATGTGCGGAATAGTTCCTGTTCCTGACTTTCAGTGCATGCGCGGAATAGTTCCTGTTCCTGACATTCAGTGCATGCGCGGAATAGTTCCTGTTCCTGATTTTCAGCGCATGTGCAGAACAGTTCCTGTTCCTGACGTTCAGTGCATGTGCGGAATAGTTCCTGTTCCTGATGTTCAGTGAATGTGCGGAATAATTCCTGTTCCTGACTTTCAGTGCATGTGCGGAATAGTTCCTGTTCCTGACTTTCAGTGCATGTGCAGAACAGTTCCTGCTCCTGACGTTCAGTGCATGTGCGGAATAGTTCCTGTTCTTGGCTTTCAGTGGTTACATTCCTAGACCTTGGAATCTGGACATTGCACCCACCTCCTGGCAGGACTGGTCCTTGCTAAAATAAACCCCAGAACCGTGTAACTGCCAGAGTTTTACAGCAGGGGTCAGAATCAGCCCAGCTTACTCAGACAGGGTCACCAGGCATCATTTCCCAAGCCCTGAGGCAGTGACTGATCAATGGAGAGCCAAGTCCTTTTCCAGATGCATGGACAAACAGCAGGGTTTCTACAAGCCCTGTCAACCTCCATCAAGGAAATAATGTTTCTGAACACCCGAGCTTAATTCCTACCTTAACAATTTTTTCTTGTATTTCACTCTGATCACATTCCTCTACCTGACCGAAATAGCAGCTGAGACCAGAGAAGCATTGGCTCATAGGCTGGAGCTGGCTGGGTGCATTTTGGCCAGAAGAGGGGAATGGATGTAGCTTTTCACCTGTTCCAGTGGTGTAAAGCCAAATCTTCAGCACCCTATGAAGACCCCTGGACACACAGAGCGTTCTTAACAAAGGCTGAGGAGAACAGAATTTCTGACATGACAGGGTGCATTACTGTCATTATTTAAGCTGCTGATCAACAGAAAGAGCAGTATTGCTCTCCCCAAAAATTCTCGGTGTGAAAACCGTATTCTATTAAAAAAATATCCAGTAAAATGATGGTGAGTGCAGCAGCCAAGCAAGGGGCACTTTGTAGTAGAGGCTACCTGCTGTCTCAACAAAACCTGCAATATCACCATTTTTTAAGTAACAAAACTTCTGAAGTGCTTTCATATGTTGGAAACCCCCTTGGAATCTATCTATCAACACCACACCATTTTAGAATCCAGAACATTCTAAAAAACAGTAGCTTTTTTTCCTTTGAAGTTTCATAACCCCACCCATTTAAAAAACTGACACAACTGATGAAGAATTAGGAGGCACCAAAACTGAAGCACAACATTACAGGAGATGTTCACGTAAAAATACAATGTAAGCAGTGAAAAATCTGTGCCTTCCAATTAAGAAACTTCCAAGTGGTCACAGAAACAGCCTATCATTAGTAATATACTTCTGCCCTCAGAGTTTGAGTAATGCTATTCCACCTCAGATTTGTGGGAGAAAGGCGCACACGTAAGAGCTGGGAAGGACAAGGATAAAAACTCGCCAGGCATTATTTTGCAGAGGAATTAACTGTGTAATTAATTCATTGCTGCTGAAGCACTTGTGCACTCACCAGAAGAACCTGTTGTCAGTGGTGTGCTCCTGCATGCTGCGGTGGGCGCTGAGGCTCAGGTCCAAGCTGGCACCCGTGGCAGACCAGGCGAAATAGAAGCTGCCCGAGTTGAGCACCTTGCGCACCTCGGAGACGCGATCCTCGTCCGTGGGGTCAGCGCGCAGCGACACGAACTCCGTGCAGGTCACCCGGAACACCTCCGAGTCCTGGATCTTCCCCACGGACATGCACCCTGTCACCAGCACCAGGTAGTGCAGCAGCGTGTCCCCTGCGGAACAGGGAAGGGCACGGGGAGAGAACGGCTCTCAGCAGATGTGATCCATCCCTGTGCTAAAGGCTCACGAGCCCAGCCCAGTGTGCCTGAGAAACGTCCAGAGACAGCCGATGCCTGAGAAACGTCCAGAGACAGCCGATGCCAAGGAGAGACCACTCTGCAAAGAGCAGGCATTGCAAAAACAGAAACTATTTTTGTCCACTCCCTCATTTCTGGGAGCACTCCAAATTCGTAAGTTAGTCTGCAAAGAAAAACAATCAAACCAAACAAATAGAAAAAAACAAGCCCTGCTCCTGTTGCAAAGATCCACTCTTACAGGAGCAGCACACCGTTCTGCCCCAAATGAAAAACACAAATTTTACACATTTGACTCACCGAGGTTTAATCTTAACACGCCCAAGAGCCCGTATGCATCCATGACTTTGGAGTAGGTATTCTTGATTGTGTCTTTTTCTGCAGAGGCTGTGGAGAAGAAATGAAAGATCTGCTGATGTAAAAGCCTCAACACTATGGCAGCAAGAATGAGCCACTCCAAACTGAAAACTCCAAACTGAGGGATCACAAAGCAGCTGCTTACATGATGCTTCTGGAAAGAAACCAAAATGTATGAGCATATGGCACTTGAGAATGGAAAATGAGGGCTTGACTCTGACAAAGCATGATCCTGCCATGTTTTTCAGCAATAAAAAAGCAAAACTCCAAGTGATATTAAAGGAGAACACTGGCATTTTTAACATCATCTCGTGTTATAAAAAGCATGTACAGCACAGACAAGTGAGATGACTGAGAATGCTCTCCTGTAATTAAAATTAGTGCTTAATGTCGCTTTTTTCATGGAAAAAAAATTACCCTTTTTAAATTACCCTTTTTCTCCAGGAATAAAGCCATCGGGTGGCAGTGTTATCTCTGAACAAGACTCCCACAAGTCCATTTTAACTATCTTAGATATATTCCAAGCAGATCAGAACTCTTGCAGGTCCACAAAAACTGGTATTTAAAAGCCATGTCTTAGATGAATGAGGAAGACACAATTTTCACAGGCAGTTTTGAAACACAAACACAAAACAGCCCTGTCATACTCTAGAAGAAATTCGAGTGTATCTGCCATTGCTCCCCTGGGAGTTCAGTGAATATTTCAGCTCTTTCAGCAGCACTGTAACAGCCAGAGCACAGGATCCCACCCAGCCTGAGCCTCTGCTCACCACCAACACTGCACCAGGAGGGAACACCAACAATTCCAGCCTGGCCACTGCATCTGCAGGGATCAGGATTCCATGGTTACCAACAATCAGCACCGTTCTGCTTTGCCACTAAACACCTCGGGACATGACATGAAGAGGAGTAAATCAAAATGCCCATCTGCCCTGGCACTCTGCTGTGCTCTCTCTCATTTGATGCATCATTTAGAATAAAATCTCTATTTTACTTAGAATAAAAACCCCTCTATTTTACCTGAAACTGCTCTTCCTCACAAACATCTCCTAAGATCAGTATAGCCCTGCACAGGCACAACGCTTCTGTTCAAATATCCACCAGTTCTTGTATTAAAGTGGATCAGACAATTTAAAATAGATTAAACAATTCTTTAACCACAGCCTGAAATCCAACCCCATCCAATGTTTTATTCAGTAGACTTTTAAAAAGTTTCTTTACCTTATTGCATTAATATTCCTGTAATAGATGTAATAAAAACAGTTTTATAGCAGCATGAGGATGTATTTCTAAGGTCCTCACTCAGGGTGAGTGCTAAGAACCTGCAGCTAATCTAAAAACATTTTGTCAGCATCACCAAACTGTGTTTTTCTTAATCAGAAAACCACTGGGCTGGAAAGAACTCCTAAACTTCAGACCCTGGTTCCCTCTATCTGTTTCTGAGAAAGGGCTTAATGATACCAATACTCTCCTACACTCAGTTTTCCATAACCAGAACGCTGCTGTGTTCTCCCTCCACATTTGAAATGCTTATGGAAAGATCAGGTTTCCTTTCAAACTTCTTGCAGGATTTTTCCTAAAGGTGCCTGCTGGGATTTAGTGACATGTCAGAACAATGCCTTTTCTGTCCCACATGGATTTATTCTCTTTTTCCAGTGCAGAGAATGCTGGATAGCCTTGTTAAGCCTTAATAAGTAAATTCAGTAACATGGGCTTTGCAAATCCGGACCAACAAAGGCCAGTAGAGCAGCAAAGGGTTGCAAAACCGACCAACTAACCAAATAAAAACAGAGCAACTTACTGTGGCTAGTCAATTACTATTTGCTTAAAGTGCCCAAGAACCAACCAAAAGCATTTCATGCCATGTTCTTCATTTACATTGGCCCCAATTCTGTGTGAACTCAAAGCTTTTCCACAGTGACCACCTGAGTGTTTCTCTCTCACACTGCCTGCACTTTCCCCACCTCAGTTTGTTTTTTAGGGCCAAAGTTCCCATAGCAAAATGTCCAATATGGCATCATTTCCTCCATCCTGCCCTAGTCCATGCCCACCAGGCTTCTGCTCTCCAGGCAGCGCCCAGTGAGGAACTTGCTGTGGTCAGGAGTGTTACAACATCAAGGAAAAGCACTGCAGCTTCTGCAAACCAAGATGGAATCAGGAAGACACAGCTTCACCATCCTCCTTGCCTTTCTCCTCCCAAGGGACTCTTACCCATCTCCTGAACAGGCCAAATCTGCTCTCTAAGAGCCCAAGGCACCAGTCCTACTGACCCCATCTTCAGCCCTCCAAAACCAAAGATTTTGTCCTTTCATGATCACTGCAAAGCAATATCGAGAAACTGAAACCAAACTAACAAAAAACTCCACAAAATCACAGCACTTGCAAAGTGATTTTCAAATCAATTTGTAATGTACCTCTGGAGAAAGCCCCATCTGCAGTGTCAAGAGAAAAACAACAAAATTGCAAGTCACTATTTATCAAGGATTAACAGCCAAGAGCATTTTAAAATGCCATCTGTAGAAAGCACACCTTCTCAACCACAGACTCTCACGAGAAAGGTGAACAATTCAATGACTTTGAAGGGAATACAGCAGCCCTCCCAGTTTTACAGAAATGGAACCCCAAAGGTGAACAATTCAATGACTTTGAAGGGAATACAGCAGCCCTCCCAGTTTTACAGAAATGGAACCCCACCAACAATCCTGGTTTTGGGATAATCTGGTTCAACACGTATTCTGCTTCATTCCAGATCCAGAGATCAGTCTCCCAGTTCTAACACCTGAAAGGCTCAGATCACACTCAAAGTCACATGCAGGCTTTCTCTGGCTGGGCTCTGCTCTTGGTGGGCTCACAGGGGCCATGAGACAGCACATTTCTAGTTAGCGCCTACAGTTCCCAGGTAGAACGTGGGACTCTGAGCTGGGAACAAAACCACAATCCTGGCATTGCGTGCATTTCCTTCAGACCCAAGACATGTCACTTACATTAGATGAGACAAAGTCCACACAACTGTCATTTTAAAGGGTTTAGAATCTAAAAAATATGGGAGAAAAAAGTGAGAAATTTAGGAACACAATTTGGCTTTGATCTTGTAAGACCAAGGTTTTCAAGGGTTTTGTCAAATTAGGACAGTTAGATTTCTGGTATTTAAATTAAAGCTAACACCCAAATATTCCACAGAGGTGACATTAAAATCAGAACAGAGCCACCACTTTCATCATCTATTAAATTAACCAACCAAAGAACTATTTCATTATTTTTGATACCTCTTTTTTAGACACTTGTTTTTGGCTCAGCTCAGGATGCTGGGGATGAGAAAACCCTGCCAGATTGCTTTTCAAGGGCTGCTGAGACCACCTTGGCTGAGCTGCGTGGAAGGATTGCCTTACTAAGGAGCGGTCTGAGTCTCACTGCTACCCGTGGCAGTGAGCAGCTACCAGGGTGCACACAGGTTACTACAGCTCCCACTGCAGCTCCAGGGTTACTACAGCTCTCACAGGTTACTGCAGCTGCCACTACAGCTCCAGGGAGCCCAGGTGTGCTCCTCCTGCTCCCACCTGCCCTCTCCCCAGCTCTGGTGTGACACTGAGCCCAGGTGTGCTCCTCCTGCTCCCACCTGCCCTCTCCCCAGCTCTGCTGTGACACTGAGGCCCAGGGATGCCGTGACGCTCACGGCTCCGTGTTTATCAGACAGAATGTTCTCCATGGCAGGAGCACAGACAGCTCAGCACTCATGTGGGATGAGTCACCAGCAGGAGAGGGAGAGAGCACACTCCTGCCCAGCCAGGGAAACCTTGCCAGCTAAGACATCAATTTCAAAGGATAAATACACTGCCCATTTCAGAAAAATACATCTATGACACCTTCCCACTAAATTCCAAACACACCAGCAGTGAGGCTGCTGACATTTAAACCCAGGTGCTCTCACCAGGCTTTGAGGAGGATCCCCACAACTCCAATAACCCAAAACCAGGACCGTGCCAAGGAAAGCAAAGTATAGCTCAGGTGTTTCAGTCACAGCAACATCAGTTAATCCACACTGAACACCTCCAGTGCCAACCAAAGAGGTGCTAAATGCACAAAGGAAAGCAAAGCATGGCTCAGGTGTTCCAGTCACAACAACATCAGTTAATCCACACAGAGCACCTCCAGGAGAAGCATGGCCTGGGCTGCTCCCACATTCAGACTGAGGGTTACACAACCACCACCTCTGAACCATCCCTTCCACCCTCTTGCCTGCTTCCCTCTGACCTGGCTGAGTGGCACAGCACATGGCACACACTCTGAACATCACCCAGCACCTGAGCCGTGCAGCATTTCCTACCCAGGCTGAACTGGACCCTCTGAATCATCCTGCAGAGCCTCACCGAGGGCATGGGGAGGAAGGTTAAAGCAGTCATCCTTCCCTCAGCACAATGTGGGACTCTTCCTTTAAGGACATGCTTCCTTTAAGACGATGTCTAAAGGATCAGTAAGCCCCCATTCCGTTCTCATAGCCCATTTCAAAGCTTCCATTCCATCCTCATAGCCCATTTCAAAGCCAAATTTCTGTACGTGGATATTCCCGGAGGTGCAGCTCTCCAAGGCTCTCAGAACTGAGCCACATAAATCAGTTTTAATGCTGAAGTACATTTCACTAGGCTGTGTATGGATTATCCACTCTACACACAGGTAAGAGCTGTGATCAGGAATGAGGCTAAACATGTTACTTCATCTCCAGTATTTACTAAAATATTTGGGAAAATGTCTAACAGTTTTGAGATCAGTATTGTCTATTTTTGTAGTCTAAAATGTGGTAGCACCATCATCAAAACCCAGAAGTTTTTGACAGTTTAAAGTGATGCTGTTCTGGATTTAAATTGATATATGCTTCATCTGACCATTTTTCTATCTACTCACACATAATTCACAAACATGGGAGATCCTGCCCAAGGGACAGCAGTATTGCATTACCTGGGTCTATTATTTGTACAAATACCTGGAATTTGCTACAGCTACAGACTGCAGTCTTCTGGCTGGATTTTGTGACATGACCAGCAAGACAGAGAAGTAACACTTCACAAATCTTCCCGAGGAGTAATAATTGTACTCCTTTAAATATGCATTAAAAAGAACAGATACCAGATGGGAACAGCAAGCAGAAAAAGAGAAGAAAGAAACCCGAGTTAGGGGACTCCCGGGCCTTTTCTACTGTCAGTTTAAGACTGTGATCTTCCAACCATGAAGAAAGTATCAGCACTTAAAGAATTTAGGGAATTATGTGGAAATAAAACAGAGGGAATTAAAGAAAAATGCCACTGTAAATATTCAGCGGAAATCTATGCCCCTGTAGCAGACAGAAAAGGAGTAAGCAGTTTCCTGGTTAAGCTCACTGCAAACAACACTCAGTAACTACTTCCAGCTGGGCATGAACATTTGTGTGACCTAACCCACCCCTCAGAATGCCAAGGACACTGCTCTGCAGATGAATCATGAGCTGTCACTGAGCACAGAACACAAGGGGAGAGAGGCTTCCAAACTCCTTCGGGGCTGCCTTCCTCTGCTAGGGAACAACGAGGTTGGGAAGTGGGCAAGAACTTTGAAATGGGATTTAATTCTTAGGAAAGGCCATTCATCCCCTGCAGTGTATCCTGGCACAAGAAGCGAACTTAGTGCCCTTTTCCAGCATCACCTTCAGGAATAAATCATTTCTTATCTGTTAGCCCTTAAGCAGCTCAAGCATGTTCCATAACTACCAAACACAGGATAAAACAACCTGTTTGTTCCACAAATCTTCAAAACACTGCATGGCTTGCACTAAGCCTGTTTGCTGCCTCTGTGACTGGACACTTATCCCCAGTCCACAGCACAGTGCCTTGTGGATACTGCTACCAAAGTCAAGGAGATTACTTAAATACATGGTAAGAAGAAACTGCACCAGGAAAAGAAAAAGCAGACATTTAAAAATAGGAGAAAAGCACCTACTGCTCTCCTGGACCATCACACAGCCGCAGCAACCACATCAGTCACTGCCTGGCCTCTAACAGGTGCTGGCTAAGGAGAAAACTGCTGCCATGGAATGAAAGCTTTCTACAGCAGAGCCAAACCCGAGCTCAGGAAAGCTGTACAACCACGTGCTTTGACTGCCTAAAGAACATAAACATGTTTTATCATTTTACATATTTTAAAAGTCTATGGATAGGCCTTAAGGTCTCTTCTGCACTTATCATTTTAGTGTTCTCCAACAAAAAAAAAGGGAAGGGGCAAAAATTTAGGGAACTATCTCATGCATTTTTCACTTAAGACATGTAAAAAAAACCTTGCAGTGCAAGGCATCTTGCTCCAAAATATTACTCATTTTATTACAAGACAAAACAATACTGAGTCTTGAGGGAGGTTAAAAATACAAGGACAGAATAAAGCTAAAACCCAAAAAGCTATCAAAATCACACAAAATGAGATAAAACCAAATTACGATATAACATCGAAGAATACAGAATTTATTGCTATGAAACACAACATCAGAATTAGCTGGTCACTGAGTTATCACATGATCAAAATAGGGTTGTTCAGAATCCAAGAAACAAGGCGATGTTGGAGGCAATTAGAAGAAAATTTAGTGGACATGAAAATACAGATGTATAAAGAAATGAAATAAAATGTGGAACATTCTCTCTCAACAGATGAAGACAAGAACATGGCTCTTTTCTCATTTCAACCAGAAGCCTCTCCACGAGCAAACAGAAAAGCAGAAGAGTTGCTTCTCTCCATCCCCCAAATGAAACGGCTCACACGGTGCCAGGTGTGCCAGCCCTCTAACACAAACCCAGATGGACTCACAGAGGACAGCCACGGCTCCGGACTCGAACATGAGGCACTCCTCTCTGCTCCTGGTCTCCACCATCACGCTGAAGGGAGGCGGATCCAGCTTGTGATAGACTCGGAATCCTTTGCTGAAAGCCATCGTGCCTCAACACAGGCAGCCCTGGCCAACACAGGATGGTGTTAGCGAACCCTCCCTGTGCCCCCGGACATCCTGCAAAGCTGCTTTGACCCACAGCCTTCCCCAGGGATTTAACGTGCTCAGCAAAAACTAACAACAAACCCCCTGCTCCCTCATTCTACCTCACGAGACTTAGCTTATCTGGGTCCAAAAAAACCACAGGAATCACCTAAAGATGGCATAAGAGCGTTTCAAAACGAGAACTACCCAGAGAAACACCTTTCAAAATCTGGATTTATTTAAAAGCTTGTTTAAGACAACTAGAATTTTACAGCATCCCACACTGGTTTGTGTTGGAAGGGACCTTGAAGTTCATCCAGTTCCCTCCCAGTTGGAAAGGACCCTAAAGTTCCATCCCTGCCATCCGCAGGGACACATTCCAGTATCCCAGGTTAATCCAAGCCCTGTCCAACCTGGCCTTGGATAATTGCGGGGATTGAGCAGCCACAGCTGCTCTGAGCTCCCTGTCCCAGGACCTCAACACCTTCTCAGGGAACACACCTAAATCTAATCCTACTCTATTTTAGCTTAAATTTCTTTCCCAAAACTCGATAAACAGCATTTCTTCTAAGGGAAATAAAAAAAAAAAAAGGTTTTCCAGCTACCAGCAATATGGAAGAGTAGCAACCACCTTAATGGTAAACTCGTGCCAAAAGCAGAGGGAGAGCCTTCAATTTTTAGATCTATTTTACCAATTCTGCCCTTGTACAAAAGGACAGGAATTTTAAACACTGAAGGCGTCAAGACATTTTAAAGGACTGTACAAAAACGTCAACATATTTTTGGCTTTTTCCCCCCCTTCCTTAACGAAAGCAGCGTATGGTTTGGGTTCAAACCCTGCCCTGCGGCGGCCGAACCATCGCAGTGCCGGTCTGGTGACGCTGCCCGCCAGGAACACGCGAGTGCGGCCCTAAAAAACCCCCACAGAACTCTCTGACTGCAGCAAACCATAAACAAACGCGAGGGCAGCCCGGTCTCCGTGCTGAGGCTCGGCGAAACGCACAGAGCGAGGATCTCTCATGGCGGAGCGGGGCCTCCCTTGCCGGCAGCTCCGTGCCCTCGGAGCAGCGCGCACCGCCCGCCCCGGCCTCTCCCCGACCCCGCTGGGCCACCGCAGGGACAGCTGGGCCCATCCCGCCGGAGCCCCCGAGCCCCGGGCCGGCCCGCGGCGCCGCCACGCTCACCGTGCCCCCGCCCGGCCGCCCCGCCCGGTGCCGCGGGCCGGCGGGATCCGCTTCCTCCCGGCCCGCGTCCTTCCTGCCTTCCCTCCTTCCTTCCGCACTGCGCCGCCCGCCCCGGAGGGGAGGTGCCGGGGGCGGGCGCTGGGCCGAGGCGGGACGGAGCTGCGGGTTAAACGAACCGAGCACAGCCCGGCCCGAGCCCCGCTGCGGGAGTACCGCGAGGAGCAAAACCCGAGGAACGGGCTCGGGAACAGCCGTGCGGACGGAGCCGCCTCCGAGTCACCGCGCCGGACATTCTTCGGAGGACGGTGAGTAGCAGACTTGCTGGGCTGTGGCCGCTGTGCAGCTAAAATTGTGCGGTGATGTTCGGTGTTCCGGATTGTAGCGGAGCAAGGGAGCGCAGCCCGGTGACTGCGGGATATTCCGAGCGGGCGAGGCGGCCTTCCTTTGCGCCGCACGTGGATTCTCATCCCTGGACA